>NC_092566.1:12137500-12390000 GCF_037975245.1 Apostichopus japonicus | reverse complement strand
ATAACAAAGAAATCCTAGATAAATTATAAAACTTACTGGTTTATATATTTACGAGTGACCCACTTACCTGTCTCCCCACAACCTACGCTACAAAAGTGAAAACCCACACTAAAAGCATAAAAAGTAACGAAAGTACATGAAACAAGCAAAACATCTTATGAGAAGTATGAAAGCTGAAAAACATGTACATAAGAAAACACATGCCTATCCGCGTAAACAAGGCGGAAAAAGGCAAAACGAACGAAGTAGTCTCGCAGAACTACTACCTGTGAAAACAACGTTACACTAAAAAAACGAACGCATGGGCGAGAGTGTACATTAACAACAGCCCCTAAATACACCCTTCCCTACAAGAAAAGGATACTTATCAGGCTGGAAAAGATGTTGGAAGTCTAGAACTCCTGATAGGAAACTTCTAGGTATAATAATCCAAGGTATCCGGGCGAATTTCAGTGAAAAATTTTTCCTAATCCGAAAACACTATGAGACACTTTGGTGGTAGAAAAATGAAGGAGGTCACTAGGGTCAGTGAGGGTGTACAGCGTTAAAAGATTACCAGGGCATACTAGACACGGTAGAATGCGGTGCTTAGGTTGTG
This sequence comes from Apostichopus japonicus, assembly GCF_037975245.1. Lineage (NCBI taxonomy): Eukaryota > Metazoa > Echinodermata > Holothuroidea > Aspidochirotida > Stichopodidae > Apostichopus > Apostichopus japonicus. Next base: position 12,389,402 of record NC_092566.1, on the reverse strand, counting down.
GGGAGACAGGCAAGTGGGGAACGAAGTAAATCAATGGATTTAATGTGTTACTGTGTTAGTGCCAATTTGTAATTTACATTATTCGATTTGCATGCATCATTCTAGGATTTCGAGCAGTAAAGAAATTACATTGGCATTGCCATTGCATATTATTGAATGAGAGGGGGGGGGTGTCATGTGTCAGTTTATTGAATTTAATTATTGATATACCCAATATGCAAATCTGGCTTTCGTAAATCGTTTCTCTAGATTTAGTTATTCAACACATTCAGAAGAGCAGCAACATTTAAAATCAATTCCTAAAGCTAGCACTGAAGCACATGCCGCGGATTCATCACATGCAGAATTGAATCGCTAGTGTGTTAGCTCCAGGATTCGTAACCTGTGCTGCGAACCATGCGTTAGCTCCAGCTCCAGTTATTCTGCATGCTACATGTTACGATGTTAAACACAAATTCGACCAAGATTCGCTGTTGTGGGGGAATAATTTCGATTAGGGTTGTGCATATTTGACTGCAAAAACGACAAAAAAGTGTACTACAGTAAGGTCTGGGAAAAAGTGGGGGGGGCAAATGCCCCCTCTTGACCCCCTGTAATCCCGCCCATGCCTCCATCCACCATTTCCTCGAAATGAGGAATTTTAAACACAACACAAATACTAAATCTATTTTCCACCTTTCTATTGTAGGTGAATACAGCAGTGTGGGACAATATATAATTTTTAAATTTGGAAACTGAACACTAATTTACTGTACAAATTCAACATTTATACTTTATCCAGGGAAACAAAGTCACCATTTTAATTCAAATTGACAATTCACATATTCATTAACAAAAATCTGCTTAGATTCCGATCCAAACAGCATATGAACGAGTTAAAAACTTCTTCCCCCATCATGACGTTAACTCATTAAATTGTCATTGACAAGAAAAAATGAACTACTGTACACAACATGCATCAATGCAATTCAATATAAATTGGAACATTAACATGTCAAACTATTTGTTGTATTTGGAAATCAACAAAAAGCTCACCAATGTGCAAGGAATTGATATGAATGCTTACAATTCATTACACAAATAATGGTCTCTGGTTCAGCATACAGGAAGAACAAGGGCTATCTTTCCTTTCACCATATCCCTTGAATACCATGTAGGTCTTTTGCCTCTGGCAACTTCCAATACTTCCCTGACTACTGACAATTATGTTTTCCACCTCTCCTGGATACAACTGACCATCATATTCAACTATCACTCACTCCCCCACTTTCCATGGTAACTGATCATTGTTAACCAGCTGACTACCAATTTGATCTTGATCCCCATTCTCCTCAACCTGACCACTGTTTTCCACTTTATTCAGATTAGGATCTGGTTCCTGATCATGGCTCACGACTACCTGACTTTCATCCCCACCATTAAAGTCATACAACTGCTACCTGAGCATCTCTTCAACTGGTTCACAAAACTGACTCTGTAGGAAGAAAGTCAGTTTGCTCTTACCATTACTGCATGTACGGTCAAGAAAATTGACCTTGCGTGTACCTGGTACTTTGGTACCTGGTACCTTGTCTGGCATAGAAGGCATGGTTATGCCATATGCAGCTACATAGAATGTATCTGTTGCATTCACTCTATGTTGGCATATTCTGCAAACTGCTTGGCACTAGTGATGACAGTTTTACCTGCTTTGACATCACTGTACACACTTGATTTTATCTTTCCCCCCACCCCATCTACTGGGCCATTCCCATGGTGAGATTCGAAATAACTCCAATATACAAATGTCACATGGGTACTGGGTGGCAAGGAAGTTAAAGCAATATTTTGATTTAAATTGACTAGCACAGCCATCGCACCAAAAGTGAACCTCATCCAGATTTGGATAAATTGTTGGACCTTTCAATCATAGCTTTATTGAAGTGCAAGGCCAAGAGCTTGTCAGGTGACATGTAATCACTGATGACACAAAAGGTTTTGCACTTCACTTCCTCACCTTCAGCGTACCATGCACAAACAGTGTACAATGTGAAATTCTCATGGCCAGAGTATGCCGACTGTATTTCATTCTTTTAGTGACGCCTGGCTTGTGAACATGGTATCTCAAGTAGGAAAGCTTGGACCAATCTAATATTTGGTGTATATGAGTACCACATTGAGTAGATGTGTCCTATTTTTTGTGGTGCCTGTGAAGGTCACCAAAGGTCAGTTAGAGGCCAAAAACCAAAATATTAAAACAAGCAATAACTCCCTTTGACAGGATCCCACATGGTTGATATTTTGGGACCAGTTGTGAATGGGGTAAGGGATCATTTAAAAGCATAACGCTCATTTGATCCAAGGTCAACAAAGGTCAATCAGGGGTCAAAAACTAGTATATTTGCAATAACTTGAGAACCAAATGTCTGTGAAGGTTGGGAGTTACGCTATTGTAATCACGGAATCGACCCGCATCTAGGTGACCTTTGACCTCAGGTTGACGTCCGGTGACCTTTATCAGTTTTTTGGGTTATTTGAAGTTTCCTGGCCATAATCTGATCTCAAAGGTACCTTCCGATCAAAATGGTCCATAGTTGACCCGAAGTGCGACCTTCGTGTGCGAAGTTATCAGAGGTCAATGTTTTGTTTTTAATAAGTACAGTTAGGATGGTCGCACAGACTTGTCATGTTGCTTTTTGGAATCAGCGTGTCACACTACATCTGACCGCGAGGTCAAAAGGTCAAATCTTGAAAAATATGCTCATTTTAGGAGATACGGGGTGAAACAAAACAGAACAAAGAAAAGTTAGTCAATATGTTGATTTATGATAGAGCTCTTTGTGCTATATATAGGAAACCAACTCCCGCTTCAATCGGACACCCAGTTCTCAAGTTATGAGGGGCTAAAGGTTGGTTTTGATACATTTCTAGCAATAACATTATGTGTGTACATTGTAGGCCAAACAAATTTTAGGACAGAGTGCACCTCATAAAGAGAAACATTTTTAATAAAAACCATCAGGTCATCCAAGGTCATTCAAGTTTGATTATGTGCAAAAAACTGCCAGCTAACGCTAATTTTTGCAACAACTTTTAGTCAAGAAGTCTGACTTGGCTGGTATATTAGGACAAGTTGTGAATGAAGTAGGGGCACATTTTCCAAAATAACCGTGATGTGATCCAAGGTCACCAAAGGTCATTTATGGGTCAAAATGTGTTTTTTTTCCTCAATTACTTGTGAAACTACCACTGACAGGGTCCGATATGGTTGATATTTTGGGACTAGTTGTGAATGGGGTAAGGGATTTTTTCAAAACATAACGGTAATATGATCCAAGGTCAACATAGGTCAATTAGGGGTCAAAAACTAGTATTTTTGCAATAACTTGAGAACCAAATGTCCATCAAGGTTGGGATTTTAGTACAGAGTGCACATCATCAAGGGGAACTTTTTTGATAAAAACCATTAGCTCATTCAAGTTTGATTATGTGCAAAAAACTGCCAACTTATGCTAATTTTTGCAACAACTTCTAGTCACGAAGTCTGACTTGGCTGGTATATTAGGACAAGTTGTGAATGAAGTAGGGGCACATTTTCCAAAATAACAGTGATGTGATCCAAGGTCACCAAAGGTCATTTATGGGTCAAAATGTGTTTTTTTTTCTCAATAGCTTGTGAAACTACCACTGACAGGGTCCGACATGGTTGATATTTTGGGACTAGTTGTGAATGGGGTTAGGGATTGTTTCAAAACATAACGGTAATATGATCCAAGGTCAACAAAGGTCAATTAGGGGTCAAAAACTAGTATGTTTGCAATAACTTGAGAACCAAATGTCCATCAAGGTTGGGATTTTAGGACAGAGTGCACATCATCAAGGGGAACATTTTGATAAAAACCATTAGGTCATTCAAGGTTGATTATGTGCAAAAAACTGCCAACTTATGCTAATTTTTGCAACAACTTCTAGTCACGAAGTCTGACATGGCTGATATATTAGGACAAATTGTGAATGAAGTAGGGGCACATTTTCCAAAATAACAGTGATGTGATCTAAGGTCACCAAAGGTCAATTATGGGTCAAAATGTGTTTTTTTTTCTCAATAGCTTGTGAAACTACCACTGACAGGGATCCGACATGGTTGATATTTTGGGACTAGTTGTGAATGGGGTAAGGGATCGTTTTAAAACATAACAGTCATGTGATCCAAGGTCAACAAAGGTCAATTAGGGGTCAAAAACAAGTATTTTTGCAATAACTTGAGACCCAAATGTCCATCAAGGTTGGGAGTTACGCTATTGTAATACAATAGTCGAACTGCATTTGGGTGACCTTTGACCTCAGGTTGACCTCCAGTGACCTGTATTAGCTTCTTTCAAGTTGATTCTTTGAAGTTTCGTGGGCATATTCCAATCTAACTTTGTCCATAAGTGGACTCCTCTGCAACCTTAATGTGCGAAGTTATTAGAGATTTGGTATGGTTTTGTATTTACTTGGTGTGTGGGTTCATAACATTGAGTACAAGAATCCTATTGTTTTTTATGGAGGTGTGTATAACCAAGTACAGTAGACTGACCTGTGTTAGCAAGCCATAGTGTTATTGTAACAGCTAGTTCTGGTTATAGTTAACAAGCAGAAGTCTAGTGCTTTGAAGTCATCGAAACCTCAAAGCATTTTGCATTCTGGTTTATTTTTTACTCTTAAATGTCAATTAGTACTGCCATGAGCCCAAAATAAATTTCTCCCAGAGAAATAACTTTACTTTTGGGATTCGAGGATGACCAATTTTGGCTTTGGCCGTCAATCTTTTTCAAACGTACCACTATACCCCTATGTGCAACATCAAATGAAGTTTCCATGGTTTTTATAAACTATTTCATGGTAGGAATATGTATACACAAAAGTGACTACATGCACTGTATACTTTTTGAGTTTCGCAACGGTCGAACATTCTTGACATACTGTTCGACCGTTACCTATTTCATGCGCTACTAAGCCTGATATGCATCACCAATTCTCTCTCGTTTGGTTGGGTGGCAGGTATGACTATATGCCATCATAGGAGAATGTCCAAGACTATATATGTTTTAAACTTAACTAAATATTGCCTGCCATGTGATGTATGTCAATGTGTTACAACCGTTTTATATTTCTGGTGTATGTCAATGTGCGCCTGTTATTTTTCCCATAGGATTCCAATGGACCAAAATTTTAAAATTCAAGTAGGATGTTGAAACTTTCTATGCTATCTCTCTGCTTCAAATAACTAACACTCATCCTAATAGAACAAAGAAAATACCAATTTCAATACTGAAAACTCCATGTGTTGATTTCCATGTTGATTTGCTGTGTAAAAAGGCCCATATATATATATATATATATATATATATATATATATATGTATGTATGTATATATATATATATATATATATATATATATATATATATACACATTGGTATTTTGGTTTACTTCAACGCATGATAGCTGGGACTTAGGTTTACCTCAGGGATAGGTTTACCTGACACCAGGTAAACCTAAGTCTAGGGTCTTCTTGTTCAATCAATTTCACTTCCTTTGAGGAATGATTATTTCTAGTTAAGAGTAAACCTCATAAACTTTTCAATTCCGAAGTTACAAAAAAAAAATCGTTCATTTAAAGGGTAAAATTTCCCCTCAAAAGTGGAGGTAATTCCGAAGGGTATATAACAGAATTACGTACATGGTATATATGTTGATCCCAACTTTACACCTCGATTTTGATCAAATGCGGCTATATATAGTTCCGAAACTTAAAGGTTCCTCTAATTACACTGAAATCTTCACGTTTGTACTTTTTCTTCCATTAATTTGGGAATATTTCTTGGCACAGTAAGCATAGCAGCAATAGCAATTTCGCGAATTCACGATTGTGCTGGACAGGGTAGGAAATCAGCGGGGGCGACGGGCGATTCGCCCTCGCAAGTGCTAAAAAGCCCTCCTAAAGCACAATTACGAGTGCGAAAAAGAAAAATGAAATATAAGAAAATCGCCCTCGTTATATCAGGTGTCTGTGTAAAATTAATTGTGACATGCGTTTGCTTTAGCTAGGAATTGCAGTTGCAGCGCGAATCGCGCAAACAGTTTTCACATCCCGCATCAAATTTGAAGCGGTGCGAGAGGGTCGCGCACAATCACCGGGAACTTCCCGTGGTAATTTACGGCCTGCAGTACCAGCGAAAATAACCTAAAATCCTCACAAATCTCCGACCACATAGTAGCCTTACTTCACACTAAATCAACTGCATGGAAATCTAAACTTGCCATCTGTTTATTCGCTCTAGTTGTGTCGCAAATAAAAACTAAAAATATCCACGGAAACTGCAATCTTCGACCACATGTTAGCCTAACAACCACACTAAGTCAATGGGAAATGTAGCCTAACCATCGGTTTGCAAATAAATTGCGTAGCTTAGTTTACAACTGTCAATTTGCTGGAAATCGGCATTTGTTTGGAAGGTAATGTAAGTGATATGTCTTATAGAGGGAATGTTATATTTTATATTGGAGTAGTTTCTAGTTTTTATTATTTCTTTACATCAATCTGGTATTACATTTTAGAGTAATGTTAAACAAGTTACGATGGTACAATTTGCTTTTCAGTTTGATTGGCCTAAGCTTACACATTCTAATTGAACCTGAATGGAGTTATATAGGTAACGAATAGGTATGTTTAACTTCAAGTTCGTAACATTTCTATTTGTTCATAAACGGTATAATACTGAAAATAAGTACAAAATAATGTCGGAATGAAGGCAATATGTCATTAAAATTTACACTTTGGTAAAGATTGAAGATGGATGGTTTGTCTGAGATACTTTTTGAGATGGATATTTTGAGTAACTATTCTTAGCCTATTTCAAGCCATTAACAGGTGACATTCACGTCGAGGTGGTTAGGCCATTCGCTTAACACAGTGCTGACTAGGTAGGATGTCATATCTCCGTATTTTGGAAATTAAAAAAAAACACAAAAAAACTTTTTTTTCTTTCCGAGAAACTCCAGAGGTAATTTGGTACATACAAAATGATACCTTAGAGCCTTGTATAACAACGAAGCAAAAGGAAACAGGGGAAAATCACAACAATAATTGTTTCTGTCAAACTTTATTGCCGATTTCGTATAAACGGGATATTTTCTCACTTTCAAAGAATCGGAATCAGTACGATTATGAAAAAAATAATCGGTAATCGGTATTTTCTGTTATGCATAATCGGTTGAACACTAGTTATCGTTCCCTGTACGTGGTCGTTGAAAGCTTCCAGGGCTCTTTTGACCGCCATCATCTCCAGGATGTTGATGTGGAGAGATCTTTCTTTCGTCCCCCATGCTGTGCGATTGCTCCAATGAGCTCCCCATCCGGACAGTGACTCGTCCGTCGTTATCGATGTCATTGGTAGCTGTATCGCAAAGGGTACCCCTGAACTCCAGTTGTTTGGGTCGAGCCACCATCGAAGGTGTTGGGTGACCTCCTCTGACCTGTAGATGGGCGTTGTTTTGTCTGGGTCTGTAGGGTCTGCGGACCTCAGGAGGTGCAGTTGTAGGGGTCGCATGTGTAGCCTGCACAGTCGCACTATATCGACGAGGCTGGCCATGAGTCCCAGGGCCCGGAGCCATGTCCCTGTTGGTGACCCCCGGTGTGCCAAGATCTGTTGTGTGGTCGCCTTGACCGCCGCGACTCTTTCTTCTGAGGGTCGGGCTATCCTGGTGGTGAAGTCCAGTATGGCCCCGAGGAACTGGATCGTCTGGGAAGGCCATAGCCGTGATTTCTTCTGGTTCACGATCCAGCCCAGTTCTTGAAGGGTCTGGAGCGTTTTGTGGACGTTGTTGGTTGCTTCCGATCGGCTGTTCCCTACTACCAACCAGTCGTCTAGATATACGTAGAGGGTGACTCCTCTTTTTCTGAGATAGGCGACTACTGCTCCCGCGACTCTCGTGAAGGCTCTGGGAGCCGTGGCTAGGCCGAATGGGAGCGCCCGGAACTGGTAGTCTTGTTCTGCGTACCGGAACGCTAGGAATCGTCGGTGTTCTCTGTGTATCAAGATGTGCAGGTAGGCGTCCCGTAAGTCTACGGTCGCCGCCCACATGCCCTTTCTGAGTAGGGGTAATATTAAGTTTAAGGTCTCCATACGGAAGTGTTTTGGTCTGATGTGTTTTGAGTTCAGGGGTTTTAGGTTTAGGATGAGACGCCAGGTGCCGTCCTGTTTTTTGGTCAGAAAGAAAGAGGACCGGAAGTGTGGTCCCGTCCCTTCCGGAACTCTTGTAATTGCCTGTTTGGCCAGCAGGGCCAGAATTTCCCCTTCTAGAGCTAAGCGTTTGACAGGGTCCGTGGGTGTGAGTGTCTGCCTTCCTCCGCCCCCGAAAGGCGGGCTGGAGGAGAATTCTATTTTGTACCCGTGTTTGACTGTGTCCAACGCCCACTTGTCCTCGCCAATAAATTCCCATTGCTGGGAGAAGTTTGTTAGTCTCCCCCCCACCAGCGGAATGGCCGCGGTGAGGTGGGCACCCCTAGGGTTGGGCGGCGAACGCTGGTCGAGTGGAGGAGCGGTCACTGTCCCGTCTGGTCGACATCGAGCCTCTGCCTCCTCTGGGGGCCTAGGGACGGGTCGGACGGAAGGCTGCCCCCCGGCTTCTGCCTCTGAGAGTTCCTCTGCTCATAGATTTGGCGGGCGCTGCTCTCGTTCCCCTGGGTGCTCTGCTCTCCCTCGGGCGGAAGGGTCTGGTTCTCTGAGTAGGCGGGGGTCGGAATTCTGATTTGGCCAGAGTCTCTCTCCGGGCCACCTCTTCCTGCAGTTTCTTTTGGAAGCAGCCCGCAAAGAGGTCTTCCCTGAGGATTGGTAGCTCCAGCATTCTGTCCTTAGCCTCCGTCGATGGCCAATGGATGGCGGAGACGATGCTTTGTCTACGGGCCTTTACGGACCTGGTAGCGATCCTTGCAAATTGATCGTACGCGAGCCTGACAAGGGGGCCCAGCAGTAGGAGGAGCTGGCCCGCTTCGTCCCTGGATACTTGGCTGCTGTCCTCAGGGAGTTGTTGGTGGTGTCGCATGAGGACTTCGGCTGATAGCATTAGTACCGATGCGAACTTCATGCCCGAACGGGCTGCCATGTCCACCTCTACCAAAAGCTCTTCTAGCTTCCTCTGGGCCGGGGTCTTGAACACGTGTGTGGATGAGGCCCCTTGTTCGGCTTTTAATCTCTCCTTGGCCTCCTGGGGGATAGTTGGACATTTAAATAGATCCCTCCAGGCCTCGTCAGGTACCCTGACCGCTCTATCTGCCCTGGCCGGGAAGGCCGTCCACTTGGTCTTGTTGGCAATGGCCTCAAATCTGTCATAACAGGTTGCGTCTACTGGTATGGTAGTCTTGGGCTTAGATGACGCCTCGCCGGTCGCTGTCAATTTTGATACCCGGCCCGCCTTCTGCGGTTGCATCTCGGGTTCCTCGAACCCCAGGTGTCGTCTGAATATGTCTGCCGCCCGTGTTATTAGCTTCTGAGGGAGGGCTCCTCCCGTCACGGGCGCTTCCTCCGGCTTGTAATTATGGCCAAAGCTGTCCTCCATAGGATCGTAGTCGAGAGGATCTGGATATATAGGATCCCCTTCGTCCTCCAAGCCGGAAAGATTCACCGACGCTCTGCAATCCAGAGCGTCCGGGTCCGGGGCCGGTTGCGGGGCCATGGTCGGTACGGGGCTAGTAGGGCCTGGTGCCACGTCGGCTACCGTGGACGTCCTTTGCTCCAGCAGGGGCTGTAGCAGGCCGGTGAGTTTTGATAGCCAGGCTGGCTCCTCCTCCTGACGCCGTCTCTGGGACCGGCGCCTCCTCTTAGCTCTTCTGTATCCGTCGTCGGAGGAGTCCGAGGACTCGTCGGAGACCGGAGAGTATCTCTTCCTCTCTCTCCGTCTTGGGGATCTTGTATGTGACCCCGATCTCTCCCTTCTGGGTCGGCGGGAGGACTCTCTCCCCCTACTTTCTCGGGCCGGGATCTCCGTCGGAACCCGCCTCTCCGGCTCCCTGTCCGGCTCCCTGGAATGGGACCGGCTCCGTCTCCGCGACCCCTTGGTTGCTCTCTCTTTTGGACCCGAGCCCCCCACGGCCGGAGGGCCGCGCTCCGTGGGTCTGTTTAGCTGCGGCCCGGACTGAGACGGAGTCTCCAGCCCGGCCGAGCTGTGCCTCTGCTTTGGAGGTCTTTTCTTGGCAGGAGCCTTGCCTTTGCTCCTGCCCTTCCCTCTGGCTGTAACTGATCCGGACGTAGCCGGGGCCGTTAGGGGAATTCTTTCTCTTTCTCTTTCCTCTCTCTCTACCTCTTTCTCTCCTTCGGCCCTCTCCTGGCCACTCTCCTCCACCTCTCTCTCTACTACTCCCTCCTCCTCTCTATCTCCCGTTACTCCTGGAACCTCCGGAGCCCCGATTGCGCTCGGGATCGAGTCCAGCCTTCCCTGGAGCTTGCTTCGTAAGCCCTCAAGCCACAGGTCGATGTCCTGCCACTGAGCTGGTGTAAACTTAATACACACCAGGCAGGGGTCTCGTCGAGTGCAGGATCTGCATTTCGGACAAAGGTCGTGTTCGTCCCAGGCGAAACATCGAGCAGTTGATGCACTTCAATGGATTGCGTGACATACTGATTAACCGGATTAAGGAAGATCACTTCTTAGTGATAAGTGAACAACAATAGAAGCTTAACGTAAGAAGGGAGAATTAGGGAGGGAATTAGGCTTAGGTGGAGCGTAGCGTAACCTAGCAACGGTAAACAAGGTAACCTACGAGGTGGCCTAACAAGAAAAATGCAAGCTGAAACGAATATGAGAGAGCGAGAAATACATACAAAGAGAGTGAATATAAGTGAGCAATATGAATCCCAAAGGGGGGAAGTGAGAAAAACTAAATGGGGGGGGGGGAAGAAAGCTAGTGAACAAGCTATGATAACACAACAACAACAACATGCCTAAGCGTGGGGAGGAATAGGGCGGGAACCTAGGCAGTTTCGCGGAACTGCTACCCCCGCCGCAAACCAACCCAAGGAGGAAACGCACTACGAAAACAGTCCCCAAAACCCTCCCTTTTTGATAAAAAGGATACTTATCGGTCAGGAAAGGACTGTCAAACTTCTAAAGATCCGAAGCTAAAAAACTTCCGGCGATCGTCGAAGAAAACCAAGACAATTTTCCAAGGAAACTATCCACAAGAAAATTATGCATGTAGGCACTTGGAATGGTAGAATGAAAAAGGAGGAGGGACCGGAAGGGGGGTCCGGTCACAGAGGGCGCACAGTGTTATTTATTTACCAGGACTTTATAGGCACGGTAGAATGAGGTGCTAAGGTTGTGAGGAGACAGGTAAGCGAGGAGCGAAGTAAATCCACAAAAACAGATACACAAGCAAACGGAACACTACAGTAAAAGAAAGGGCCTGATAGATTCCATATTCCATAAACGAGTTACAAAAGTAAAAAAATGTGAAAACGTTTGCCCTCTCGGTACAATATTCATCCCCACAATATTCTCTGTACGTGTTAGTGTGCATCACTTAGCCCTGTGCGTACAGTAGTAGTGGTGTGTCATTGGTTCTGATTCAGAGAACTAAGTCACACAGGGCCTCAGTGTAGCAGTGTACAACAATTTTTTGTAACATGAATTTTTTTTCCCCTGCACCTATGGGATGAATCATGGCTGAAGGTAAACAATTGAGTATGCATTTTAGAATAACAAGGCAATCATGGCTAAGTAATTTAGGCATTTTGATATTAACGTTATGACGGGGGTAGTGTTAATAGTGCTGAAGTAATAGCTTGATCAAAAGTATTCCTCAAAGTCCCACAATGCCATCACAGGGTGACCTCAATCACTTGAGCACTTAGGAGTTTTTGCGAAAAGAGCAAATTCCTTGTCCAAAATTGCTAGGTTTGATCCAGTTTTACGGAGTCCCATAACAAAAAGCACAGTCTGTGATATATCAATGGAAAAGTGTAAAGATTCAATGTAACATATTTGAAAGGATTAGAGTATGTTGAAAAACCAACAGCTATGCATTTTAAGGAAATAAACAGTACCTCATTGAACCTTGCATTGTGTTCACACTAATGAGTTATGAAATTGTTATCAGTGTCTTCATCATTAAAAGCTATTAATTAGGTTAATCAATGGTCTCACATATTAGTGCAATCACAGAGGTTAAAATTTCAATCAGGTTATAATGCCAAGGGAATCCAGACCTACTTCATAAAAAAAAAAATTCATGGCTCCTATAAAAATCATTCATGATAAAAACCAGCATACATACAGTATGTGCAACTAAAGTAGTTTCATATTGGGTATCATGTCCAAATAAAAGCTCTTGATTGTATTCAGTTTTCATACTTTTAAAAATGACCATCTGTGGGCAGTAATTTGGTGTTAGTAAGTAACATGAAAATGCACAAGACTAATGTTCAACAGGCACTAGATAGTTCTCATGTCCGTAGCACAAACCAGAGAGTTGTTCCATTACAACTCCCTGCACGAACAGGCTATTATGATCAGAGGGAATCCAGACCTACTTCATAAAAAAAAAAAAATTCATGGCTCCTATAAAAATCATTCATGATAAAAACCAGCATACATACAGTATGTGCAACTAAAGTAGTTTCATATTGGGTATCATGTCCAAATAAAAGCTCTTGATTGTATTCAGTTTTCATATACTTTTAAAAATGACCATCTGTGGGCAGTAATTTGGTGTTAGTAAGTAACATGAAAATGCACAAGACTAATGTTCAACAGGCACTAGATAGTTCTCATGTCCGTAGCACAAACCAGAGAGTTGTTCCATTACAACTCCCTGCACGAACAGGCTATTATGATCAGAGTTGTTATGGAACAATAACAACTCCCTTGTATGATGTTAGCACTGTACTGTGTGACAAAATACTTAAATGCATACATGTGGTAACATGTTGCTATGATCTGATACTAGCTGGTTGGGTGTATAAATAAATCACCATTATGCAAACTGCACTGCACATGGTTTCCATTATGTAATAAGTTTTATTTTATGAATTTGTCAATCTGACATATGCTACTGTTTATGTGTAAGCTGCATGTACAACTTATGGTATCTTAATAATATACAGCAAAAAACTATTGAGAACTGTGATAAACAACATTTTCAAAGTGACAGTTGGGGATCTAAAAAGACCATGCACTGAAAGCCTTCTGTAGCGATATAACATGATACTAAACATTATGTATCTCTGCAAGCTAGTGTACCCTGGCTTGAGATGTATGGTTTAAATAAGGTTTTCAAAAGTTTGCCCTGTTGACCCAACCACTGGCCTAGACATACCAATAAAAGATCTATCCATGCTTCAAATTGAGTTTTCACAATTTGACCATTTTTACCTAAATTACTTTTGACCTTCACCAAAAACAATAGGCTTCTTGTACTTGTGATGCATCTATGTACATGCTGTTCCAACTATTAGATCTGTCCAATAAAGCTTACTGTCATGAGAAACTGTGTTTACAAGCTAGGATCACAAACACAGTACTCCCACCAACGCACACGCACACATATGCCATCGTGAGTGGAAAGTTTCAACATCATTGAAACCAAACATTAAAAATGAACTCAGTCATAATGCCAAAGTCTATGTACACGAGTAGTCCTGAGCTTAAACCCCAAATGATACGTTGAGGGACTAAATGTACCGGTATACATAGTCTAGGGTGCATGCAATTTTTAAGTACAGTAAATGAACTGCATGCGAGATGAGGCATTGAACCATGCATGAATACTCAGTCAATCTCTTGAAGTGATTGCATGCTAAATTCCTGGGTACAACTTGCATACCAAATAATAGATCAATATTCAAACTTAGTAGTGTGGCATTTTTCTCAATTGTTGCATATGCGGTTTCCATGAAAAAAGTGATAGCTAAATTAACTAAACTGACATGAATATTGGACAACATGTACTGTACACTAAGTATTGACATCAAATAGGGAACTGCACTGTCAAGACTTCCACTTGCAATTTTTGAAACAATTATCTGGACTTATTTATGTTCATTCTCGTCAGAAAAGATGGCTTAAATTTGGCACAATTTGAGGAATGCATGAATGCAGAATGAGAACACCACAGCAGATATGCTCCACTTTATTGCAAGAAGTACAGGGCTGCAATTTCAAGGTCGACACAGGATATCAAAATACTGTAACTTTGAGCTGCTGGTTCATGCTGACCATGGGATGCAGCGAGAAATGGCTTATATGGAAATAAGGAGCTCCCACAAGCATATATTGCAAACATCCCCAGTTTGTCTTTAATATTCAGTAAGTATTGACTGTGGGATATATTTTAAATCCCTATGACCTGAAGTTAGTTTTCTAAAGTCTTCCCTTTAATATCCTCTAAGTCTGATCAACACACACTATACAGTACATAATATAAATTTACTGTACTAAGTTTCAACACGAACAAAGATGATGAAAATTTGCTGTTTATTTTCAAAAACTGTAAACGATCTAAGGCAACGGCTAACAAAGTAATGTAAGAAAGACTTCCACTTCCCGCCAAGTCCACTGCCAAACCTTTTGTTTTAATTTGCTACTTCCACCATCATAGAATGTTATCAGAATTGAAATGACTTTATGTGTAGTCTTTGAAAACCAAATGTACTGTAAATCTGGCAGGCTGGAATGAATTGTAGGTAGGATTGTGAAGCAAAGACTTGAGGTGTTAACACACCATCACATTTTAACCTTGATTATGATGTGTTTATTTGTACCTTTTGCAACAATGTCAATATCAAAATGTGAGGCTTTTAAAAATATTTACATGGAATGTACTTCAGTGAAACTTTGACATATGATTGAAATGTTGTTTTGGTTTGTTGTAGGTTAACAAGAGCTGATGGAATTTCTCCACAAGAGAAGGAAGTACTGTCATCAATAAAATCTGCAGCCAGAAGAATATTTTTACTGAAGATCAAAATTTTCAATGAAAGGAAAGGCTTTCGATTAAAATTGGACAAACAACTTCTGTAGGTACAATGAGGACTAGATTTATATGTCATTGCTTGGAGCCAGGTACGGTGCATTCTATGAGTTTGAAATTTTCTTTTTAGTTTCTGGACAGGTATATGACATGCATACAAATTAAAATTTGTTAATGAATTTTCTTCCTTCACAGCATCATAAAATACATTATTAATAATCCATTTATACAAATTCTTATGTTGCTGTATTTGAGAATAATTTTCGTTAGTAAAACAAAGATTTTAATCATATTCATTGCATTAACTATTATTCATGTAACTCCCTTACTTCACTGTATCAAATAAAACATTGTTTCACCAATCCATTATTCCAGTTGTTATACTGCTGGGAGGGGAGACACCAAGGTCTTTTAATACTTCAGTTACCCAATTAATGCTAACTAGACGCTCAATAATGCTTCCCACAATGGGGGTGATCGGTCTAGCAAACCTTAAGTCTAGTGGATCCTCAATATAATGGGCATCCCTCTTGTTGGTACTGCATGTGGTATCCTTTTGTTAGTGAAACTAAGAGTTTCATCCTAGTCATTACCTTGAGGGATGCTCTTTATTAAACTCCCTTTCTTCACTGCATCGTATTGGTGATCCATTATTTCAGCTGTAATGTTGCTATTACTGTATTTAAGAATCCTTTTGTTAGTGAAACGAAGAGTTTAATGCTATCCATTACATTTAGGAGTTAACTTTCTAAGTCTCTACCTTCTCAACATCATATAATAAATTATCAACAATCCATTATCTTTTATATTTATGGCAGAGCTGTAGTCGAGTCCAATTAGCCAGAGTCTGAGCCAAGTCCGAGCCCACTTGGTATGAGCCAAATCCAAGACCCTTCAAGTCTGAGCCAACTCCAGATATTCAAATATGATCACCTTTGGTAAAAATTCTTGAACTGTTATGATAATTATGCACCCAGGAGGAAATTTACCTCATGCTATAATTTTTTCGGACCAGATAAGTGGCAGCAAGCTTTTCCTGGTTCATAAATGTTCAGCCCGGGCGCTCAACTTTCAAACCATGCAGGGAGAGGCAAAATCATATTCAAACCACGACCACCGCCAGGTTAAAACGGGCTTGTGAGAACCCTGCTCTACTAAAAGTGATATTCTAGTTACATTTAGGATTGCTCATTAATATTTTCAAATCATCATCATTGTCATGGTTGCTACTTTTTCTGATGTCATCATCATTTGTGAATTATTGTTATTGTTGCCATGTTACATTTGCCAGTATCAATTTTGCTTATTGTTCTCTCAAAATTGCAGAGTAGAAGGAAGAAATGTTAGCTAATAGTTATTATACCATATGTTCTTGGTCTCTAAATTGTTTACGCTGAGGTCGGTATGAACAGAAGTGTTTATAATAGTTTTTCTTTCTGTTAAAGTACTTTCTGAATCATTTCATTAATTTTATATTTATACTGGAATTTTCAGTAGGTGTTGGTTTCATTGAGGGTCAAAGGCTACTCAAGGTCAGTAGAGTAACATAGAGCATCTAACTCAACAAGGAAAAGTTGGTAGTCATATATGTAGTGCATATAGGTTTCTGACATTGAGTACTATTCTATAAATTTGTTCAGTATAGCAGAAGCCCATGTGAGATAACTAGATATCTGAAACTGAAAGCCCTGTTAACATGATAATTCAATATTGGAATGATGAATGGAAGTTTGTGTGCAGGTGTATCATGTGCTGAGTTCACGCTAATGCTTCTAGCCAAGTCAAAGGTTATTTGAGGCCAACATAGGTAAAATCTGAAAACCTTCATGATCCCATACTATCTAGTATCTGACTAGTAGCTGCTTTAATAGCTGAATCTTAGGGCAATTAATATATTTATCAGAACAAGTGATGTACCTCAAAAGACTTCTTAAGCTTTTTTGAGCCCCATTCAATATTGCAGTGTATTAACTTCATCATTCTTTTAACAAATTTACTCCAAATTGCTAGTTTCATGTTCTGGCATATGAACCTTTGTCATATCATGTGCATGAGTGCTGTAACTGGTTTAAAAGCTTGCAAAAGTGTTAAAAGGAGGATAGGGTGTTGGGGTAAATAGTTTAAAATAATATTAACAAAATTGTACCATATTTTGCTTTTCTTTTTTCCCATATGTTGCCACTGCTTGAATAAGACTAGTTGATAGGACTTTTGTGAGCTCCACCTTTGACAACAAGGTACAGTAGACTTCAACTGAATCTTGTTGGCAACCTCCTAGGAAAGTTTCAATAAACACAGATGTTTCTATGAAATGGGGAATCTGATGAACATTCCAATACTGCGAGTCTTTATTGGACATTTCAGCAGGAGGCAATAACCAATTCTGCTATCGTTACATAGGTCCTTCATAAAATGCCACTTAAAGAACTGTATTACTTTCTTGGGAAGGTGAATTTTATTGTCAAATACAACATCTGTCAAATATTTAGTTTCCCTACCTGTCCAACTCCCCCCCCCCCCCCCTCCATTTATCCCGAGTAGTTTACAGAAACTGGGACAGAACATTTTTTGTGGGAAACAAGGTTAAATAATGTTGTTTGAGGTATTGAGCATTTATCTATATTTCCCTTTCGAATCTAGATAGGAGGAAGTAGCAAACAATGCAAGGAAAACATGAAGTTCAAATGGATGCTTTAATTGCTTTTACCCAAAACATTGCTATATTCATTGATAAATATAATCCACTTCAAATTCAGTACCGTTATACAACATGCAAAAGAGATTTGATATTGATGTACTTTCTGAATTTAGACCATTGCAGGTGAACAAGTTTAACATTGGTTTTTAATTTGACTGTATGTAGTAAACACCGGTTACATAATGAACCTCAGATACAATGTCGTGTTAATACATATTACTGCTAGGAGCTGTTTAACAAACAGCAAAAGAAAAATTTATTACTTGACTATCAAGAGAGTTGCAGAACTCCACTCCTTCAACAACATTTACAGTGATGCAGACTTCAAAGCATATGTAAGGGCAACAACTGCCTATCTCTTTAAGAAATTTCCAAGTGCTTTCATTTCTAGCATTTGCATATGTTCAAAAGAAAAATGACAAAGCTTACTGTTATGACTTGCCTGGTGAGAAATAGGGTTTTCCTTTGATGCAAAATTCCAGTTATCGCAATTGTTGACAAACATGACTAGCTTTGGTTGAAGTATGAATTTCATTCATTATACTAAACTTTCGCTGTAGGTTAGGGTAACATAGATGTACAGGTTTGGGAGATTTGTTTAACCCATCTCCCTGTCGTCTGATATGAGATTAATGTGGCACCTCATTGCCAACTGTGTAAATTTGAATATACCTACTGAATGTTCTAGCAAGTTCTCGACCAATATTGATGAATTTGCATCTGGATGAATTTGCACTGGATGAATTTGCATTATGCCAACTATGTAAGGAGCCATTTCTTTAAACCTTGCAAGACTGGTCTATAGAGTTTCAGCTAATTTAATACAAAGCCTTGTAGAACCTGGGATGTGTTATCTAGAGTTGGATATACAACGAATAAAGCTACCGATCGATGAAGAATTCAAAGACTGTGTAATCCTATCCTACTTCAAAGGTGTGGTCGAAAGGTTTCCTAGTAAAATTACTGGTCCTTTCAGATCTGCAACTTCATCTTGAGTACTTCTTTTTGGTCACATTGTAGCTTGAAACAATTGAAAGTTGGAGACAGTACTTTGAAGATATGTGCTTCGGCACCATGTACCCAGTGGCGTAGCCACTGGGGGGGGGGGATGGGGGCGACAGCCCCATGAAAGCTTGTTGCCCCAAGTCGCCCTCCCACTGGGATTTTGGGTGTCGAAAAAATTACATGTGCAAAAAATATATCATTCATTGGTCTGCATGGTATTGAATCTCCATGATGACCACTCAAGAATGACCCTTCGACCGCAGACCGGCAGTAGGCTATAGTTGCTGAAAAACCTGATGTGACATAGGCCGAGATATGTCATGATATTTCAAAGCAACTTATCAGATTGTGTTTTTTCTTCTATTTCTCTAAACTATTTGATGACCATATCAAGACATGGAGATCTCAAAATAAAGGATGTTGTGAAACTTTAGGGCAGCCTACAAGGCCTGGGAAGTGTCATTTCCAACGATCTAGGAGGTCTTTATAGCTGAAAATTTCCCATACGCTGAGCGCCAACCCATGGTGGCACTCCACTCAGGTAGTAACAAGACGCCCTCCCAGGAATTGGTTAAGCCCCCCCCCTAAGCGCCCACCCTCTCCACTGAAACAATCCTGGCTACGTCACTGCATGTACCACAGGTTTATCTGATATCAAAGTGAAAGCGGCTTTCCACAAGAATAAAGAAAGCATATCTACATTTTTGTGTAACACCTACACAACTCAATCCCCACGCAAACAGGACTACCTACGTATAGTTTTCATTGAGGATTCCAATAATTCCTGCAATTTCCTACCAATAACATATGGAAAGTCACTCCTGTTATCGTGGTGGAGCTAGGGGTATTGGTCAGAGGGGGTGAGAATGGTCTGTATGGGCACTTTCGACCTTATCTAAGCAAAGCGCCACCACAGGTTGGCGCAGAGCGTACAGAAATATTTTGAGTAAAGATACTATATCGCACGAAATGACCCTTTCCGGGCCTTAATAATTTGCAGATAAACGAAGAATAAAAAGGTGTCATCACCAACAAAATGTGACAAATGTCGATAGGTAGATGAGAGCGCTAAAAAAAGTCAATAATCGCGAATAAGTAAAAAAAGTGATAAATAGCTGAAAAGGGCGCCAGTAGTCCATTTGAGTCCGTTAGGGGGGGGCCTCCGCCCCCCTGACTGTATTGACGCTCTGCCACTGTTGGGAGTGGATTGTAGGAAGAGGAGGAGGGGAGAGGGGCGGTGTTTTTTAACGGTTTGGGTGAGCGTCTGCAATGATTCGTAATGACAAGTTATCGCAAGCGTTCAACATGCTCAAATAAAATGAATGAATGAGGAGGAATTCATATCACTTTTCAACCATTTTTTGAAACAAATTGAGCGAATTGATTGCTAGTAATCTTGAAATTGGTTTTATCACGGTCATTTTCATGTTTCTCATATGTACCTTCTCATATAAAAGAATTCTGTACGTAATGTTATCAGAAATACTTTTAAAATGTCACCAAAGAGACTAAAATTTCTTTTCGAATTTGTTAATAATATTGTCTTTTAAGAGACACCGTAGATACGTTGCTCGGTTGGGTTTACTGCAATGGTGGCAAATGGAGACCAATATCCGCACTTAGTGGACCTAATGTTATAGTCGTGCATTGACCTTGAACAGAGGGGCCTACCGTGAAAACGTACGGAAAATTCATCCTTTTATATCTCAGCGAGACAATTCCACTGGATACAATAATTCGACTCAAAAGTCCTTAGATGTGGTCATCATAACAATCACAATAAAAGATATGTATGAAAAGCAAATTAAAGATATGATGGAAACTCAAATGTGGACCAAAAAACAATGTCCCTACGGATGCCGTTTAGTGACATTTACATAATTTGTGTGTAGTAGTTTCTGTAGCTCTTTTGTGGAAAAACTTTGCAGTATGCTTAAAGTTGGTAGTTCATCCATGCTTTAGATTAATGAGAGACATAGATCATCACGTTTTATGAGGAGGGAGGCTATGTTTAAAAATCTGGGTAATAGGTACTGTAACTCTTTTCTTGGAGAAAGCTTGGAACATGCGGATAAGGAAGAAAGTTTCGAGTTTCTCCCATGCATTAGATAAATGAGGGACCTAGATCATCACGCTTTGCGAGGATATCTCATATATTAGGTGTAAGAGAAGCGGTGATTGTGAGGAAGGGAAGGGGAGAATGGGGGGGGGTAAATGATGTTACCAGAGGGACCTAATAATTTGTCCTAAATGAGATTTTAAAAAATCCATTGATGTAAGTGAATTTCATTACTGCCTGCTCTCGCTGATTTCTTTTAACCCTATAGAGCGGAGTGTGTGAGGTGAAGAAGGGTAGGGCAGGATGGGGAAGGATAAATGACGATGTAACCAGGGGGGCTGATAATTCATTCAATAAGAGATTTGAAAATATATATATGGAAGTTAATATCATTACTGCCTGCTCTCACTGATTTCTTTCAACCCTAAGTTACGCTTATCGGAAGACTATAGGCCGATAATACAATGCTTTAACAAAGAGATGCTTCTAATTTATTACTTAAAACTGTGTAACTTTCACTAATTTATTTGGAAAAAAATATGCTTTAAGTTGAAAGACTCAGTAACGATCAATAAAGTAGAACAAAGATCGTTGCGTGCTGCGTGTAACGGTGAAGTTTCCTACATTGGGATGGAAGAGTATCAGGGAGTGTAGAATTGAGTGGGAAGTTAAATGACTGTGTAACTAAGAAATTAAAATCTTAGTGATAAAATCATTATTGCTTGCTCTTTGCTGATTTAACATTAGAATAAGTGTCTCTATAATCATTAGATAATCCTTTAACAAACAAGGTTCGGTTGGGAAAGGGGGGGGGATACTAGATGGATTGATGGGGAAGAATGATTGGGAGCCAGTGGCGGAGCTAGGGGTATTGGTCAGAGGGGGCGAGAATAGTCTGTATGGGCGCTTTCGACTTTATCTAAGCGGAGCGCCACCACAGGTTGGCGCAGAGCGTACAGAAATTTTTCCCTATATCGCCGGAAATGACCCTTTAGGTATAGGTGTCATCGCCAACAAAATGTGACAAATGTCAATAGGTAGATGAGAGCGCAATAAAAAAGTAAATAATCGTGAATAAGTAAAAAGTGGTGAATAGCTGAAAAGGGCGCCAGCTTTCCATTTGAGTCCGCCCCCCCCTCTGACTGTATGGACGCTCCGCCACTGCCTGTTATGACATTAGAAACAAAGACTGATATGAGATGAGTGTGGCATATACCTACTGACGACTGATAACAGTATTACAGTGCATGTTCTAGCCTTTTGACATCGTATGAATCTAGCACACAACGTACAGGTACAGTCTGGTACCATTATCCGTTTTGAGTGCTATTTAGGGGTTCTAGGACAAAATCCCCCCGGACAAATTCCCCCAGACAATATCCCCCTGACCCATACAAAGCCTGCCTGCAACAACCAGGGATGGCCCAGGTGTGACAGTCAAGGCATGGGACATTGCACTGGTTAGGGTACCAGTCAGGGGACTGGTCAGGGTACCAGTCAGGGTACTGGCAAGCGTAACTGTGAGGGCTCCTGTTAGGGTACCTGTGAGGGTACCGGTCAAGGTACTGGTCATGTGACTGGTCAGGGTACCGGTCATCATACTGGTCACTCTACCGGTCAGGGTTCCACTCAGTGTACTGGTTAGGGTACTGGTCAGGGGACTGGTCGGGAGATCATTGAGGGTAATTGCGAGGCTACCTGTTAGTGTGGCCATGGGATATAGCTCCATGGTGTGACATTTAAGGGACCAGTCAAGGTACTGGTCAAAGTACTGTTCATTGTACCAGTACTAGTAAGGGTACGTGTCAGAGTACGTGTCAGGGTGCCTTTCAGGATACCAGTTGGGATACCGGTCGGGGTACCGGTCGAGGTACCGGTCGAGGTACCGGCCGGGGTACAGGTCAGGGAGGGGTACCGGTGTGGGTAACTGTCAGGCTCACTATTAGGGTACCGGTCGGGGTATGGTCGGAGTACTGGTCCGGGAACCACTGAGAGTACCACTGAGAGTACCAATGGAGATACCGGTGAGGGTACCGGATGACGGTACCAGATTACGGTACCGGATGACGATACCGGGGACCGGGATGACACATTTTTGTAAAGAATTGATGGGATTTTTTATAGCTTGGGGAGATTTTGTCCTGGGGGGATTTTGGCTTGGGGGGATTTTGTCCTAGGGGGATTTTGTCCAGGGGGATTTTGTCCAGGGGGATTTTGTCCGGGGGATTTTGTCCTGTCACCCTATTTAGGTATTAGTATTGGACCAAAAACAGTATTAATGTCGGCACGAACCAAATGTTAAAGAAAGCTCAAATGTTGTTTGTCCATCTCTAACATCCCTGGTGGAACCATGGAAATATTTGAAAATTGTCAGCACTGCGGCAAGTCCCCCAGACATTTTGATATGTTACCATTATAGTTAACAAATTGGGTAAAGCCTGTTCAGGGAATGATGATAAGCAGCCCCTCCACTTTTATGTTTTTGACAAAATACTATACACTCAAAGCCAGATTTTTAAAGCAAAAAAATTATGGCTCAGGAACTAATGGTATACTGGCAGTTTTAAACTAAAATCGACAGTGAATATTAAATGAATTGCATCAGAACATAATTTAAGTAATGTATAAATGCATGCACAGTTGGAACTGTTCACTGTATGTTTAATTTTTTTTCACTCCTCAGAGGAATACTGCTACAAACAGTCAAACAACAAACAATTTTCAATTGATCAGGAATACAACAGAAAGTGTCCCTTTCTGTACACTACTGTACAGTATACTGTGTTGCTGACCTAAAACATAAAAAGAGATATAGGCAGTGAATGTGATTGCTTAAAATTCATCAAAAATTGTTGACGATTTGTTTTTTTAAACTTCTACCCAGAAATCTGGCTTATTACCAAACACATACAGTAGTGGAGATTAGCATGATATTAAAAGACGAGACACAATAAAAATTGTACAATCATATTCAAGCAGTTGATTGCATTTTCAATCCCAGTTTATATTTTCCACAAGATTTATTTCACATAAACCAGGATACTTGCACTATTTCATGACCTCAATTTACTGACCTCTCTCATACATGAGAAACATTTTGGGAACTAACTTATACCTCAAGTATTTATCTAGACTTACCAGTATAGGCTGTATCTAATACCGTAACCAATACAAATTACCACAATATCAGTTGTATAACAAGTTCCATGTTCTTGACAAGCAGCTGCAAATGTTCCCTAATACTTACAAAAACATGTGGTGCCACAATGTCACCAAACTAAAACATTTCAAGAAGTATATTGCAAAAGAATGAGTCCATTTATACAGTTAAATATGTAGAAGACTTCCCATGAAGACTGGTCTGCATTCTCTTGGTTCTGTCTGCTTGAAGCTTATAATATTAATTTCCTCTATCTTTTATATGGTGTAACAGTGTAACATATCCTGGAACTAGTTAGTTTTCTGTTACTGCTCTGCATTTATGTGAAGCAAATACTATATTACTGTACCAATCCAACAACTATTCCCAGCAACTCCCTAACTCCATTGAAAGATGTGCTGTGTCCCAGAGGATATACACGAGACGTGTGAATCTACTTCGCGATTTACAGGACATACTTTTGCTTTGCTTGGCATCGGCTTCTATGCAAGCTTTTAATTGATAAGCCCAACAAGGAGCTATACCACTATGTACAGCATGATGAAAAGCTTGGTTGATGATTGTATTCACCCACTGTAAAATGTGTGATAATCTTGCCTGGCATTTCTAATTAGGGCATATCCTTTGCTGTATCAGCCTGTAGATCTATCCATCTGTTGGTACAAAAAGAAAAGCTTTCTCTTAAAGATATGCTGATTTGGTCCCAATTACAGCACGCAATATAGCTTGGAATGTTTTGCGATTACCGCATAGACCTCACATGACCTCACACTCTACAAATGAAGAAAACAATGAACTGCTTTACAAAACTAAATCTCCTGTAAATCAGCCAATATTTTAATCATCTCACAACCTTTCATATATACTATTTTCACTGTAAATTTCAATTCGTTTATCCATCCCATATTGGGCCCATTAATTCTTGATTCATCTTGCCTTGTATACAACATTACACATTTTATTTATGCAGCCATGCATTCAATTGGAGCTGAAACAGCTCCCTACCATAGCAAGTGCTTTTAAAAGTTGCAAGTCATTTAAGCTTTACCAATTGTAAAGATTTCAAAATTTAAATATACATGTACATTTTATGTGGACCTAACCTGACAATTTGGTGTTGTCCTGCATTGACCTTTAAGAGTGGATATAGCTCTAGTGTAGTTAAATACTATGGAGATAGAGGAAAAGATACCACCACATTAACCAGATCATACAAAAGTTTTCATCCCTTCTGATTGTTTCTTTCTTCATTCCATAACTTTGGAATAAATTACCTCAGATGTTACTCGTATTTGAGATAATAGAGTCCTATGGTATCAAGTTTATGCGATGTCAAACCTACAGAATATTAACTTACTTTTTGGTTAATTCAGAAAATATCTTCCATTTTGCTGTCAATGATGCAGTAGGTCACCACATCAGTCTGTCCCAGACGGCATCTGTGCTCTAGCTATGATTGCTACCGTTCCAACATTGACTTTTTCACTGCATGGCAGCTACATCGTACAGTGTTATTCCCTTGGATAGTGGGCTGTTGTCATTCATCTTGAGAATGTTGATCATCAAATTTGTCTGAGAAAACATTAACAGTGCCAATCAAATAAATATCAAATGGTCAGAGTGTAGATGTGCATTATTTCAATTTTTATTGTACACTTCTCTCCAATATATTTTGGGCCAATACAGAGCTCAGATCTTTAACACTGAATATTGCACATTTAGTCAACTTGGTATTACTTATGGATCTAAATAGACTTAACAAAATGACTTATATGCAAGGGAGGGGATAGAAGGCTTCATCAAATTTTTGTGTTATATAGATTTTTGGAGGATGTTAACTTTTAATTAGGTGCACTCTGCTTTTGTAACAGTAACATTATGGAACTGTACTGACTCAATAACTTTTTGGACGCATGGCATTGCTATTTTGTACAAATTTTGGCTAGTTATAAATAAGACACAAAAGAAACACAATGCATCACTTGAGAGACTTAGATTAAAGGTATTCTGCATTGGCCCAAATTTGATGCTGGATTTTCAAGTATTATATCCTTTAACTGTTTTTATTGATACCCTCACTGGGATATTCAGACATCTTACAGTACAGTGGTGTTTAGAATGTCTGAGAATATTTTGGAGAGTAAAGACTTCCAAGAACTTTTTGAAAAGTTCTAGCAATTATAGCATGTCTTATTCAATACAGGCTACTTGTAAGTTACATTCGCATGGTGACTTCAGTCTCTAATAATCTAGGCATAGCTACTGTACAGTATAGTAAAGGCTTCATAATTGACGCACCCCCGTAATTGACGCACCTTTAATTATTACTAGCAACGATACAGCAGGCCACCTAAACTTTTTTGCAGTCAAGCAGAATTATATATTTCATGAGTTTGAATCCATTTGAGGTATTTGCTGACCAAATTGTGGTATTTTTTAAGCTTTTAACACCCTCGCCCCAGTTTTGCACGTTTTTTGGCCATTTGGAAATCTTACACCCTAAAAATACCCAACATTACCTCAATATGATAACACTACTCTCTGGGACCTGACCTGTCTGAGCTTAGAGGCTCAGAGCATAGCAAACAGCATCTAAAGTCAATGGATGTATACTAAGGCCTACACTACAGTTAGCTTATCGACGAATGTGTCAATTTAGGGGTATGAAAGAACTTGACACGGCAGACATTTTGTGGTCAAATTCTGCTCAATTGTACGGTGCATAAGCACAGAACCTTAAATATTTTGACATCAGAACCTTTCTGAGGAACTACACATATGAAAAACACATACAGTTGAGTAATTTGGATTTTTACTTGATTGATATCATTGATCAAATCCTTAAGTGCGTCAATTATGAGCCCACCATGCTACAGTATCTGGTCATGATTAGGGCAATGCACAGTAACATTATTGTCCAGCAAAATCTAAGGCCATATATGATACATACATGCACAGTAGGCTAAGAAGTTAAGCTGACCTACTTGAAATCTAATTTCTCTGGCAGTTGGTATTAATTTGTAGCTCAAACTACAGACCAGTTTACCCTTGACCCAATGCTAAGGTAGTGTTAGGACTTGGACTATGGCCCTAGGCTACAGCCGAACGTAGGCTAGGCCTTACAAGTTTTAGGCTAGAAGCTAGGCTAGAAGCTAGTCTAGACTATAGTATTGGAATATGGGTATGAACAAATTACGTGAAGCTGTATGCAACAACGTTATAATATCAACGTTATTAATATCACCAAACTTTATTGACTAATCTCATGGACCTTACCTGAAGTTGTTGGTGAGACGTTTTCGTGTTAACGGTACTTTTTTAAGAATAAGTCAACAAGGAAAGAACCTGGGCACGAAAACCAAACTACCGAACGACTGACCCGATCTCAAGCCCGTCCCCTTGCATCGAGAGGGAACAGATACTACACATCATCTTAGCCGAAACTGTTATTGGGTTGCATGCAATGCAGCCTATGCGTATGCTTTAGCGTTAGCCCTGGCGTATACAGTGTACACAGTGTACAGCGTATACACTGAATACAGGCTACTGCCGCTGTCAAGAAAACTACGGATGCCTGTACGTCAAGTAAACTTATATACCAACTGGGTGATATACTTTGAGAGCAAGACTTAGGTTTACCGTAAGGGTTTAACCAATTGAATTTTTCCTTGCCAAATGACCCAAAAAGTAGGTAGCAACTTTTTAACGACTGATATGCAGTCTTAGTACCTTAAGGTATACTGATGTTAAATTTCAAGTTGATCCAATCATTTCACCTCAGGTAAACCTAAGCACCAACTTGGAGAAGTAAACATTCATACCAATCCAGTGCTATTTATATATATATATATATATATATATATATACAGGTGATACAGGTGTCAAACGCCTACAGTGAAATTACGACCTTCCTTACCGGTTTCGAACCTCTGGACATACAGGAGGCCCGGGTTCGAATCCTGGTGGAGGCTGGAAGTTTTTTCACTGTTCTGGATTTTTCATATATAATGTATATATATATATATATATATATAGAAATGTATATATATGTATGTATGTATATATATATATATGTATGTATATATATGTATGTATATATATATGTATGTATATATATATATATATTATACAGTATACAAAATATCAAGACGCGCGCGAACAAGTTTGGGGATGAAAGTTGCTACACAGGTACTGGTACTCATATATTTATTAGTTCCTACAATGGGAGTAATAAATTTACTGTACAGATTACAGCTGTCAATTCGATAAATTCATATCAAGGAACTTCCATTGTTTGCAAGGTAGAAGGTTTTAGTTCTTGAAAGCCATATTGACATTTTATTTCACTGTCTGGATCCAACAAGGTATCCTTGCATTCATACAATATGACCAGAATACAGCATCAATAGGTGAATTTTCATATTCCAGTATAAAACACTTAAGTTATTGTTTGACTTCAAATAGCAATGAAGGCATCTACTTTAGGCTGCAACTTAGATATGTTAGGGTATATATGCCATTTAAGTATTACCCCACATGCTACACTGGTACTCATATCATATTTATTAGTTCCTACAATGGGAGTAACGAATTTTCTGTACAGATTACCGATGTCAATTCGATGAATTCATACATACAGTAGGAACTTCCATTGTTTGCAAGGTAGGTTTTAGTTCTTGAAGCCATATTGACATTTTATTTCATTGTCTGTACCCAACAAGGTATCCTGGCACCAGGGACTTCACTAGAGGGGGGTGGGGGTTGTGGGGGTGTCTCATTCCCCCAATCTTGGTAAAACTGACGATAGTTGGAAAAATGAGGTGCGACAGTCGGATATTCCGACTGTCGGACTCGAATTTACCTAGGCCTATTCATATATTTCTGTGATTGTGAACGACCTAAAAATTGAAAATTTCGCTCAGTATTGACCTATAATCAGTCATATTTACCATGTTTTACTTGCCACTTTGAGAAATTGTATCTTGCGATCCTTATACTCCAACTATACAAAACTTTGTATGATTTTGAATGTACTCACAAAAATACTCCAATTTAAAAATACTTCAATTTGGTTAATTTATGTACTAATTTTGCTATTTGGTGGGTTGACCCTGTTTGCTAGCTTCAAGTAAGTTCAGTTTATATCAGGGACGTAGCCAGGGGGTGCAGTGGGAGCAACTGCCCCCCCCCCCCCCATTTCAGTGTGGAAAAAATGTTAAAAACTGTTGAGTTTTTGCATGGTATTTTGTGAGTGCTCTTTTGATCTTGAATATTGATCAGCTCCGTTAACTATAATCGTAGGAACATTCAGGCCTACCGATTCAGCTACTTAGTTTGGCAGATGCAATAAGCTAAATTTAGCCTATAGCCTATTACCAGCCTACAGTTGGCCACTGCGTAATAAAATACATATAGCCTACCACCGGTGTGAAGTTAGATACTTATTCCTCGTTCGACATTCGCGAATGAGTAACTGCATTCAGTTACTTATTCGAAATGATATCGACTTAACACCTATGGCAAGAGTTCATGTTACCCATCGGTTTGGTGATCCAAGGCGTGCTGCTTAAATTAGGGCCCAAAGCTTTTTCGTTGTTCCTGTTACACTCATTAAAGAAGTATGATTTAGTGGTCATTTAAATTCATATGACCCATTGGTTACAGGTGGTCCAAGGCATGCTGGTTGTGCTTTTGTCCTAAATGGGTTTTTTTTCAGTTCCTGTTACATTCATTTAAAAAAAGTTGATTTAGTGGTCACTTTAATTGGTCAAGAACTCTTTGGACCGGGCAAGACGCATTATGGTACCCTTCTACATTGTCATTAGAGTTCAAATGACCCATAGATAAACCTCTTTCCACGACCAATGCTGAACATTCTTGTAAGAAAGCTTTCGTCTTGCCATGGGTGTTACGTCGATACCATTGTCGAATAAGTAACTGCATAGCAGTTACTCATTCGCGAATTTCGAACGAGGAACAAGGAATAAGTATCTAACTTCACACCTACCTAACCGCACTGGATGGAGAGTCATGAATCGTTTGCACATCGGCGATGTCAACGTGCGTTCTCATCCTTTCTTTGATTCGTCATTAGTTGTTCACGAACAGCATGTTATGAAGCTAAGCTAGTAATTGTACGTGATACAAGCTTCCTGTAAATAATTATGACACTGCTAAATATGAAAGTTTATATTTTCCATTAGTTAAGTTCATCAAATGTATTCAAGTCCAGACATTGGACAATAAACAAGAATCATCCTACTGGAAAAATTGTAAAAGAGCTATGCTTGTCTTTCTGATATAATACAGTATGTAAATGAACATGTAAAAGCATAATTAAAACTGGAAACATCTGCTGATAATATGGTAATGATGAAACTGGCAAAACATTGCACCAGATCCCATCTAATGACCTTCAATTGTTTGAAAATGTCTCAAACGGGAGGGGGGCACACCCTCCCCTTAGACTCCTCATCTATATCAATTGCAAAATGTGCTCCCCCCTTGCAATTTTCTGGCTATGTCGCTGGTATATTGTCTCTATGGTATACAATTAAAACACTAAATGCTAGTCAGTATAGTAGTTGTAACCATTACAGTACGTATCACTGAACTCTTTAATCTTTGCCAAAATTGGTTCATATTTTATTATTCAGACAATTACATCTTATACAGTTTTAAAAGATAAGTGTAAGACTACTTTGGCCAAATTTAGACTAGAATATATTTTATAGAAATAGTTCAGTTGTTATTTTGTTTGCGGAATCGGGCCCACATAATAATGTATAGCTTAGTAGTAGACAATAATCTTCCTCAGATGTAATGACCATAAAATAATAAAAAAAGGTATTAGGTTTACATCAAATAACTAAGGTTTGAGCAGTGAAAAAAGTGTTCTGGGATTGGCCTAAAATTTAACTTCTGGATGATTTCCTTCATTTTTTGTTGTACAAGTTATATTCCTCAAAGTATCAGCTTTTCCAACTTCCATTGGGCCCTAGGCTCTAGGTTTAACTAGTTACAACTGATTATCTCAATTGTACAGTGGCTGAGAAATCATATGATGCTGAGAAATCTCTCGATTTTACCACCATCTAAGGTTGTACATTCTTTAAAAATTATTGGGTAAATAATTTGGTGCATGTAACATTTAGGCGATACTAAGTATGTTCTCCCCGCCCTAGGGATATTTCCTCCCCGCCCTAGGGATATTTCTTGGCTACGGTTTCACATTGGCAGAGTCAGACTGACTAAAATTTAATATTAGCGCCCTTTACAGCTATTTTATGTGCACATGACTGCCAAGAAAACACTACTAGTTTCAGTCACGGTTGTAGAACTTTGTTTTATCTGCGAACTTTGCCTATTCATCTTAGAGCAGAGTTAAATATCAGGTTATTAGTTAATACGGGTTGGCGTATATCACCACCGAATTTAGCCATATCAAATTTATATAAAGGCCTACGTGAGAACCGCAACCACTGAAAACTGTATGTTTTAACCGTATGTTTTTATACTTATTTCTAAGAACTCTATTGGTCCTTGACGAAGATAATAGGCAGATTGTTACTTTTTGGTAATTCACTATGTCGTCGAATATAATTTGTTGAAAAAAAGAAAGGTTTCCCCTTTGTTACACTAACATAGCTTTTGTAGTTATTAGTCTACGTAGCCTTCAAGCAGATAACTTATACTCAGTTGCTTACCTGCTTAACCAGAGTGATTAATTAGTTTGTGAAGTGAGGGCCAGTGGGTGCAAATGTACCGAGAAAAGTTCAGATTAAAAGTGCAGTCGCAAAAGATGGGGTGTCTGACTGACTGTATTGTTGACAAGTTACGTGGGGGGGGGGGGGGTACCAGGCAGCAGTCTGAATTTTCTGGCTTCAAAACCCATCCAGTTGGAATTTCAGCTACTACACCCCAATAATAATCAGGCCTTAGCTACATCCCTGCCTGGCCTTCATACAATATGACCAGAATATAGCATCAATGGGTGAATTTTCATATTCCAGTACAAGACCTCAGTAAAAGTTATTGTTTGACTTCTAATAGCAATGAAGGCATCTACTTTAGGCTGCAACTTAGATGAATTAAGGTACAGTACATTTATATCATATTTCAGTTCTGTACCCCACAAGCTACACTGGTACTCATATCATATTTATAAGGTCCTACAATGGGAATAATAAATTAAATGTACAGATTATCGCTGTCATTTCCATTAATTTATCAAGGAATTTCCATTGTTTACTATGTACATGTTTAAATTTGTTGATGTTGTGTGAATAGCCTTGAAGAAAATAAAAACAATATACTGTAAATGGGAAGAAAACTTACTAACTTACCGATCTATAGTTCCACCAATCTAATAACAGTACATGACGGTGTTGCCATCTTCCTTGGTTCTCACTCTTCACGATGCCTCCTCCGGAGAAATGATTTCTCCCCTATATTCCAGCAAGAATTCACCTTGCCTGAATTGCTTTGTTGCAAACACTCCTCTCCCTGTCAAGATATCAAAAAAGAACTGATTGAAAAAGATTGTCTAATACAGGGATAGAGAATAGAATAATTCTTTGATGTCTTTTTCCTTCGCGGGAGGGGGGGTTGGCAATGCCTCACAGCTCCCCCCAATCTCCTTTGCACAGACCACTGGGGTAGTATCACCACTGTACTGGAGGACTGAATTTAGTAAAATTCAAAATGGTAATGTGCATATGGTCAGTGGCAAGGTGGGGAGGGGGAGAAGAGAGAGGTGCATCAAGACGGTTTTCCCCCCAAATCTATCTTGTCATCCCAAACCCTTGGTGCCCCAAATGCTACATAGGCTGAAAAATCCTTGAAGCTTTTCTCAAATTAATATCTTATGAGGTTAGACAGCCCTCAAGTTTTAGAGCTATTGCTTTTAAATGGGACATCAGAAAATGAGATGTTTATTGGCAATATAAATAGAAGCTCTTTCTTTGGCATTCAATCATTTATATTCCTCACATCCACACTTTGAAATGTCTAACAAGGCACTGCATAGGACTGGCCATACCTGGTCATTAGTTCATATCAAGGAATTTCTACTGTTTGCTAGGTAGAAGGCTTTAGTTCTTGAAAGACAGATTGACCTTTTTATTTCACTGTCTGTACCCCACAAGGTATCCTGGCACTCATACAATATGACAGCATCAATAAATGTGAATTTTCATATTCCAGTATGAAACCTCAATAAAAGTTATTGTTTGACTTCTAATAGCAATGAAGGCATCTACTTTAGGCTGCAAATTAGATGCATTCAGGTATATTTATATGCAATTTAATTTCTGTACCACTGTACCACACAAGCTACACTGGTACTCATATCTATTTATTAGCTCCTACAATGCGAATAATAATTTTTTGTACAGATTATATAATATATACCCTATATATATATATATATATATATATATATATAAAAAATGAAAATCGTAATGAGTTGGAAAATCAAGAACAGTGAAAAAACTTTCAGCCTCCACCGGGATTCGAACCACGGGCCTCCCGCTCTGTACGCGGACACCCTAACCACTAGGCTATGGACGCTGATTGTATGTCCAGAGGTTCGAAACCGGAAAGGAAGATCGTAATTCCACTGTAGGCGTTTGTCACCTGTATCGAACAATACTAGTTCTGTTTTTGGTGACATATTTTGCCTTACTCTAGAGATCAAACATTGCATATATATATATATATATATATATATATATATATATATATATATATATATATATAATATTTAGCCAAAAACTCATTGGTTTGAAGGCATCAATATATCCTAACTAACCTTGTAGTTCCTAACTTTTACACCTTTATTTGACTTGATGCTAAGTAATCATTTTCTCCTTGATTCATAATTTCATGGAAGGTATGTAGTTTCACTTTGAACTTAATTAGTGTTTCTTTTACACCACAATCATCTTATTTTTTGCCCATGGAACAGCTTAAAAGCCTTTCAAGTATATAGACAGTTGAGCTACAGCAAATCAGGGTTAAACAACACAAACCTGAAAAACGTCATTCATTTAATTAAGTGTCCAATTGGTTATTTAAGGAATAATTAAAACACAACATGTATACATGCTAGCACCATTGTTCTTCACAAGGTATCTTCATCCTCACTGTTACCCCTAAGGTATCCTCACGCTCATTGCTGTTTCTCACAAGGTGTTCCCCATATATGTAAGGTATTAAGTTTGGGTTTAAGCAACATTGATTTAAGAATGCTCCAGCTGTTTTCCAAAGGTACATAGTTTCTTCACTAGGGGAGTTGTCAGATGTAGGTACAGTACAGTGTATTTGGATGAGATTTTAGTCTTTGCACCCACTTTTGATTAACATGTAGAGAGAGATAGAGTACAAGTAGTTCTGAAAAGCTTACAAGAGAAGGGTATAACCCTTAAACCAGCAAAGTGTAAGATGTTCCAAAGAGAGGTACGATATCTGGCTAGAATCATATTGGAGGTTTACAACTTATGGACCCAGAAGAAATAAGGGCAGTGGTCTCACTTAAAAGGAAACCACCATCTACAGTAAGAGATTTGAGACAAATACTAGGCCTCGGTTGGTATTATCGTAGCTCTATATCCCGAACTTCTCACATATTGCAGGGTCCACTCTATCAGTTACAGGGGTCATCAAGAAAGGATGAGGGTAAACCCCCAGACAAAAACAGCAAAAAGGAGTAACATACCCCAACTTTCCTCAAAACAGAAGGTTGTGTCAACTTGTGTGGACCCAAAAACATCAACATACCCATGGAGACTTTGATTGACCACAAAACATGTCACCCAGTTCTGACATACCCTAATTTCACTCAGCCGTATGTACTGCACACAGATTTATCTGATAAAGGATTGGGTGGTGGGTGTACTATATCAATTACAGGCTGGGAGATTAAGAGTAATAGCCTTTGGGTCCCGAACCTTGACACTGGCAGAAAAGAACTACCATTTACATTTAGGTTATCTAGAGTTTTCAGCTCTTATATGGGCCATCACTGATTGCTTTCATGACTATCTGCTGTACCCACTTTACTGTTTATACTGACAGTAACCCTCTGACTTATATTTTGACAACTGCTAGACTCAACACCCCAGGACATCGGTGGGTTGCAGAATTATCTCCCAATCACTCCAATGCAAACTGAGACTACTAAACATCAGCAGCCACTACATAATACTAAAGCTCAGCAATTCATGGAGGAAGATCTTAGTGATCA
The DNA here is from genome assembly GCF_037975245.1 of Apostichopus japonicus. NCBI lineage: Eukaryota > Metazoa > Echinodermata > Holothuroidea > Aspidochirotida > Stichopodidae > Apostichopus > Apostichopus japonicus. The sequence continues at coordinate 12,354,245 of NC_092566.1, read as the reverse complement.
TCAAAGTGACTCTGACAGTGATGAGGAATTGTATTGCAAGTACAGGTGAGGGCACACTTTAGATGACATTGCCCTAGAACCGAATGACATTGACCATAATGACTCACATGGCAAAGTTATCAGAAGATCTCATCGCGATCGCACGCCTACTGTAAGTGATATTTGACTTACGACTTGCGACAGACTGGGATCTCCGGCCCAAATTGAAACTGCTGTCAATGTTCAAAATCGAGAGTGTTATGTGTCAAATATTGGTAATGCCCACAACAGAAATACAGGCATATGTGGGACCAAAGTAAATATCCAAAAGCAAAATCTGTGGTTCACCCCCATGCTCCAGTCGGAGGACAAATTTACAATATGTGGATACCTCATGTAATGCACAGTAGTAATAGAATATATCAGCTAAGCCAACCTTATCATCAGCATGGTTACAATTTTAATGTAGGAAGTCACCGTCAGTTGTGTACTAGAGGAGCCATTTGTTAAATCCTAATTATGTAAGCAAGCAAGCATCTTTTTTGTTTCCAGGCTGTAAGTGTTTTGTAAGCATGGAACCCTATATCATGTTTAAAGGTTTCTCTATTGTATTGGAATTTGTAATTTGAATTTGTAATTTGAATTTGTAATTTTCAGAATCTATATGGACATGGGTAGAAATTGTATTATTAGCGGTGCTCAACCCAATATCATTCTACAGCATATTCTCTCCACTGATGTGGCAAATGGATATAATGTTGCTATATATTGCATTCCTGTGATGTGGAAGGAGATCTCAAAGGTTCACAAATTATCCCAACCCTAGTTAAATGCAGATAACATGTGTTATTCGCAGAAAACATGTAAGGTTTTTCAGTGTATGTGCACAGGACCGGTGCTATGCATGTCATTCACATTTCTTTAGGTGCTATTGTTGGGGATGATCCCTTTAAAGGTGGTGAGGGTATATGGGCACAAGCCCTCCCCTGCCCTACGAAGAAAACGTAAGAATCATCCAAACATGATGGTTGTTTAGTCACTTGGGACAACAACAGACATTGAACCATTTTCTTAAAACTGATTATTATCCCCTTTTTTCAACCATTTATACATGTTCATGTTTCACTATTTTATTGGTCTGTGCACTTCACAAGAAATAGGGAGTGCACATGCACTTTGGCTAGTAAACGTAGTTTATATATTATATTCAAGTTTCTTTCTATTTACTGGCAGAGAAAACAATAAAGTTTGTGACTGTAACAGGATCTCTGAAATAACATCTTTGACATTACTCTCTCTTTTCAGTGTCTCCCCCCATCCCCCCTCCGCCCCCGGTCAAATGGCACTTCCCAGTGTAACAATAACTTTGCTTAACCCTACAGTTAAACTTAGTTAGCACTAATGTGGGGAATTCCATGTAAGAATCTTGGAATATCTGTGTTAGCATTATACAACTATATGTGTATACCATGCTACAATAGTGTCAAACCTAGGCCCAAGTTAGAGAATGATATAGCAACTTGTTTTAGAGCCAGCCTACAGTACGTAGACCAGCAGATTGCTGGTAATAGGTTCAAGGCTTAACCTATACTATAGCCTTATTAATATTAATCTTCTTTAGCCTACATCGCAAAGTCAACAGCATATTCTTTCAGCTAAGTATAGTAAAGGACGAAATAATTGTAATATGTAAAGTTTGGCCTTGTTACTAACACAGTTTCTCCTGAAATATGGCTACCAGCTTAACCTACTTTATTTATATTGTAAGTGACATTATGCACGTTCGTATATATGAAGTATATTACTTCAGTTACATAAGGGCCTAGGCCTAGGCCTATACCTCACAATTCACAATGTTTGACTACGTTAAAACGTATAGGGCATAGGCTAGGCCTAATGCAAGTTAGTCATAACGTTACACCTTACAAGTTACAGCTGTTCCTATCGACCTTCATCCAGCAGTTCCCAACTTTACCGACAAATTCTCCCTTCTGTCACTTGGAAAGCTTACCCTTTGGAAACCATTTTCAGACATGCTGCTACACCCCGGCAACGCGTCACGGCATGATCTCTATTTTTGCAGTATTTCTTAAAAATATCAGCCAACTTCTCACTGGTACTAGTACAGTAGTATACTAGTAGTATAAGTAGTAAGTTGATTCTCGTCTATCCGACATGCTCAGTGATTAACCTCCGCCACGTATCACGATCTTGTGCAAGGTTTATTGCTTCCTCGAAATTATTAATGTTAACGTCCTTAAATTGCGACTTTATTTTTCCAAGCAAGGTAGTCACGGGCCTTCCTACTGGTTTAGCAGTATGTCTTAATGCTTCTCTTAAAGCAACCTTTGCTGGAGCGTCCTCCTGGGATCTTGCTACATGACCGAAAAATCTCAATCTTCTATGTGCGACTATGGATGACCAAGGTGACTAGTACTAGTAGTAGTAAGCCGACAAGATTTGTGTACAAAATCAATGTCGTCTGCTCATATCATTTACGATAATTAAAGGCCATCAGCTGAAAGTCGATTTTCGCTTTTTTCGTTCCAGCAACTGCGGAACTAATATTTCTCTACAGCATTGAATACATGAATTTACGAGGATTAATGATTCAAAAGTTCTCCATGTGCTTTCCTGCACTTTTTTTCGCAATGCCGCTCGAAAGATCCAACTATATTTTTTATTGCGAATGTTAAGAAAGCTGCCGTGTTACGTTCAAAAGTCGTGCGCCAGTGAGATATCTTGTATCATGTGATACGAATTGTCCAATGAGCCATGGGTTCTGAGTGCACTCTTTGTAGAAAACAGCAAACATGGCGGCTCCCACGGGAGGCGAGTATTTTTTTCCTAGAACGCTAGCGCAAATATTGCGCAACAATTGCCGTATTAGGAATCTAGGCTCCGCCCACATTTATTATGTACCTCAACTCCAACAGAAGAGAGAGTGCATACACTGCATACATACTTGTATTGTACATACTTGTATGTACTGTACATACTTCTGCTCTTATTAAAGCCCCAGTAGCCGTTTGAAATGTAGTGGTAGAGTTGGAATAAAATGTGACATTAAACTTCTCAAAAGAAAAAGCTGATACATATGGCAGCTTAATAGGGCCATGATAATTATCTTTTTTTTCCCGTTTTTTTTTCTCGTTTTACTGCCTCCCCCCCCCTCGTTTCTGACTTTTTACTTCCGTTTTTCCTACTCCCCCCCGTTTTTCCGACTTTGCCTAGCCTATACTTGCAATGTGTTTACATTCGCGTTTGTAACTATAGCAAAGCCGAACGCCTCGCCTGTCTATGATCACTGTAAAAGTACTGCTGCAATGGCTGCTAGCTTGTCTAGGGAGCAATTGGTTACATTGAATTTCAGGCTCGGGTATTCAAACTTTTTCGTTTTTTTTCCCGTTTTTTCCGGTTGAGGCAAACTGCGTTTCAAATTTACATTCATCATGAGCTTTCATTTTGGTTCCATGCTGGTAACAGGTGAGCCGATCGTCTGAAGATGTCGGCTTACGCGTAAGCTAGTCCTAGCTTCAGTACATCCGCTGTCCGGCACATACCATACAAGATATTTCCACGTATGCAGTCCACAGTATACATACTGCACCAATGCTTCAGGGTCAAGAAAGAAAGTCTGCAAAACGAACAAAAAAAGTCAGAAAAACGAACAAAAAAAACCCTAGAACCCCCCCCCCCCCCCAAAAAAAAGGAAAAAAAAAGAAAAAAAGTCTGAAAAACTAAATTTTAACTCAGAAAAACGAATTTTAAACTCAAAAAACGAAAAAACAAAATCGGAAAAACAACAAAAATTATCATGGCTCAATTGAGCCGCCGTAGATACAGTGCATGAGAGATGCATAGAAAGTTGACCTATTTCAGTTATATATTCAATGTGAATGAACCATAGTAGCTTGGAAGTTAGCCAACATTGAGCATTTGGGGGGGGGGGGGGCTAAGATTGATTTCCTCACAAATTTGTGTGTAAATAGGTATATTTAATGGGCACTAGTCAAAGTATTGCAGGGGCTCAGCCCCCCACACCCCCTAAGCTTATGTATATACAGTTACATAGCCAGAGATTTTTCATGCGGAGGTTCACCTTGTTTTTCTGATCTGGCCACAGAAGGGTTCCAAAGGGGTCCCCTCCCACTTTAGTGATATCTGCCACTATCAGGTAGCCAACGCCAGCAATTTGCCCTCAATATTGGGGGGGGGGGGCATTAAATTGTCGCCCATTAAAATGGGGGGGGCAAACCCCCATGATCCCTGATGCCAAACCAGGTAACCGATGCCAAAACCAAGTTACCAACATCAAAACCAGGTAACCGATGTTAAGCTGGGTAATCGATTCCAAAACTGGGTAACTGCCACCAATACTGGGTAACCAGCGCTAAACTGGGTGTCCGCAAAATGCAAGTAATCGCCTAGTATATAATATATTATAGGGTCCCTGTATTCATATTATTGGTTTGGTAAAAACCACAAAAAGCATGATTTATAAAGTACATAACTTAATGTTCCTGTTATATATGTTTATTTTCAAAACAACAGATATGTATTGACAAATTCTAATTTATATATCATCAAAATACTTATATATAATAATTCAAACATGGTGATATACAGTACTACACTGTGAAGAATTGAGACGTGTGATGTGTTTATTGTGACACGTCACATGTTTAACAATGAACGCATAGTGTTTTTCAACCCTGATTAAACCTCATTGGTTATTTTGACAGTGACTCATCATCCCACCTAAATAAACGCAGTGTGACCCTTGAAGCATACCTATGGCATGTCATGTGTTAACACATAGCCCATAAGCCTAAAACAATAAATTATTGAATATGATATGCAAATTACGTTATAGCATATATCATAGACAAAAATGCATTTCATCAATTAAGAACCTACCTATGCACCAATATTTCTATCAAGATTAATGTAAAATGCAGTGTAAAAATATGTAATTTACACATACTAACAGTTGAAACAAATTTACACTTTATGATAATTATATTAAATTTGTGTTACAATATAAACAACATTTGGCGTTTAAAAGCAGAACGGTTATAAATGCTTACATGTGTTTATTTTTAAACACCTTCGAATATGTTTTTGCATTTAAGCACCATGTTTAAGTTGCATAAATACATACAGACACATATGACACAGTAGACACACACATACATAACACACATTTAGTGCTGCTCCATCCACATCGCAGCACTAATTAGAGAACAAAAATACAATACAAGAATAATAATACACAAATATATACAAAACTGCACTGCGAAGCAAAGCCTAAACACTAATGTTTAACATAAATGCAAAAGATCAATGTGTTCAAAGGCTGTCACAGCCTGGTGTTTACTTTGGTGTTCAAATCTAAACACTTTCAATTTACAGTGTACTTGTTGACTACCAAACTTTCTGAATAACTTTGCAAGAAGCAAGTGGGCACATCACCAGTGTTGTAATGCTTTAAAATAGTTGGTACTCGAGTACTACTAGAGTACTGATTTGCAGGTACTTGGCGTTAGTATTTGTACTCGGATGTTAAAGTACTCGATATCGGATAACAAAGTACCCGAATAGCAATATTAAGCATAAATTTTGACTTTTTAAACATTTAAATAAGTTGTACTAGTTTTATGCATTAACAAATGACAGTTTGGCTTAAGTAGTATAAATTAAAAGCTGATAAAATTATGAAACAGCCCCTCCCCCCTAAAAAAAATTCAGGGGGAAGTTCACCCCTACGAATTCTCGTAGCGGGATCGACAAGAAAGTGAGGGATTCCCGCAATAGTGCTGCTTAGCGCTAACACTGCTCAGAGCCCTGAGAAGTACTACGGTTCTTGGTTCTCTGATAGGAGTACTCAACTACAACACCGAGTGACTTCACTAGAAGTAGCAAGATTACCATTTGGCAAAGTGATTTGGCTAACAATCCATGCATTTTGTCAATAAAAATGATTTAAGTGCAATAAATGCAGAGTCAGTCCATCTAATGACTCAAATTCAAGTCTTCACATGGCTTACTGCACTATGTCGCTTTCCTAAGCTACGGTTTTCAGTAACACAGGTGGCATGTTTGCATTATAACCATGTTCCTGTACATGCGATGATTTAAGGGGACGGCCTCCACCATAAGAAGATCTGGCCTGAATAGGCATCTTTCTTCTTGATAATGTAGTTGGCTGCATACCAATGGTTTCAAGCTGACAAGACTGCTTTTCTTGCATTTTGATTTTGATTTTAAGCCTGAAAACTTCCCAAAGCAATTCAATGCAGAAAGTAACGCGGCATCGGTATGAAGCTTCCTACCAGATTTAATGAATGCTTCAATAGCAGGAGCATAGCATTCTGGGTTGTCATTTAAATTCTCCAATAGCAAGTCAAAATAGTTCCTTAAGTCATTTTTAACTCTGGTTTGTAGGGCCCGGTTGCTCTTGGGAGTCAGCAGTATAATGTGCAGTCCTTGCAAGATATGCATTTTGAAATACTCTTTGCTGGTCCAAGCTGCCTTATACAGCAGTAGTGCTTCCATATTCATCTGATGACACAGCTGAATACCCACTAGTACTTTCCATCATATCAGATGAAGTATTTACAGTATACACAATGCCATCTTCACTGGAACTGGGTCAGGCTTGGGGCGATTACATCTGAATGTAATCGATTACGATTACGATTACTTGAGAATGTATGATTACGATTATGATTACGATTACAGCCTAAAGTTGAAGTAATCGATTACGATTACATTGTAATGTAATCGTGATTACAATCATGATTCCATTGTGGTTACTTGCACAATCCTCTGCCTATCTGTTTAATATAACTCTCTGCCGGAAAATAGGGCAATGAAATAGGGCAAAGGAAGGGCATTTACAGTATACGGACAAAATTGTGGAAGTATATCTACAATTCCTACCAGGCATTACACATTTATGCCTTAACACGTTTAAGATGTGTAACCCATAAGTCCAGTAAAAAATACCATTTAAACAGACAAAGAGTAAACAGACAAATACTAAAGTAAAACAAATGAAGATTTTCATGCAACACTATAGTTTGTAAACTAATAATTTCTGCATAGCAGCAAAACTAAAACCTCTTTTACATTATAACACCAAAATAAAACTAAACAGCTTTGAAATGGGGCATTCCACAGTACATGGGACATGGAAGGCCAAAGTAAAAGTAAATTATTTTCATCAAAAGGGGTCAACTCTGGTAAAGCAAATTCTGATCCACCAAAATACTTAATTTGCAGTGATTTTTTCAGCAACAAGGTTAATTACATTAATTAAAGAGGTGTAAATGGTGCAAAGTTGGATGGGTTATTGGACAATGGAATGTAGGCAAATTTCTGAATAACTTTTTCCCCCACAACATGAGATGAGTACAATTAACGTTTTACTAATGGACATTGAAATGTCCCGTCCGTGATGTTTTCACAAGAATTTCTATGCTAGCTGCCAATGCGTTTTGCACTATTTCTGTATTCAAATGAGAACAATAGACTGACATAAATAGCAATGTGCTTTCAATAGCTGCTACACCTGAGCCTTGTGGCCCACTGAACATGGCAAATGGAATTATTTATCAAATTTACTTACTTAAATGAATTTAAAGGGTGTATTTTGTCAGCCTGACTGTTATTGTTTGTTAAGTGTTTAATATACTAATGAAATAATTTCTATAATCAGCACACCATGTCAACTAATGTCAACCAGTTGTGTATGCAAAAGGATTGTGAAGGCTGAGAGGCAGCATTGAACAGAATAATTCAGGTGATAAAAAATCCTTGAATATGGTGATCAAATCCCCAGTACTTCTTAGTATAAGTTTATTGTGCTAGAGAATTCTAGAAGCAGGAACACTTCTTTGGTCACACTAAAAGCCAATAGTAAGAATTAGTTTTAATCATTTCTACTAATTTTGCCCTTCTCATTCAAATTTCACTGTAATCATAAATGTAATACAATTACGATTACTTTGCCCTTGTAATCGATTACGATTACGATTACGATTACTTTGTAATTTTCACAAAAGTAATCGATTACGATTTCGATTACTTCAAAACATGTAATCGATTGTAATCGATTACGATTACTGATTACGATTACCCCAAGCCTGAACTGGGTACACTATACTGTATTTCAGATATGGAAACAATCTGCTCTTGGTCGATGGAACTTGCAGGTGGCAAGAATTTACTCTTCTTGCTATGATACAAGCGATTTTTGGCAATGTCCAACATGCGTAGCTCATAGAAGTCCATCATTCTTGTTGACACAAAATCAAGAAGCTGGACAACATTAAATGCCTTGCTGCGTTGCAGAATACGATCCTTCAAAACATGCATTGAGGCTACACAATAATTGTTTGTGTTATTCCTCTCACCTGAAAGTCTTTTCTATAGCATAGGGCCCATTGTTCTTTGCGGCAATACAGTTGCTTTAACATCTATAGTCTTGGAAGCTTGTATACTTAATTACTGTGTTATTTGTTAGCATGGACATGTACACATCATCAAGTTGTTCGGCATCATTAGCACATAGCAGATCTTTAACACAGGTTACTAATACCATGTTTTGCAACCTATAGCACCTCCAGGTAGCCTGCAAAACATGGAAGGTGCATGGAAGGAACTTGGGAACACTGCTTGAAGCGCTGTGCGTTGAGCAACACTATCATCAGTCATTATAAGCTTGGGTCCAGTACTTCCTCGCCCATAAAAACCATCCTCTGGAATCAATTGAAGGTATAAGGACAGGCGGCCTTAATTGTGTTACTGCTTTCATTGGTGACATTAAGACATCCCACAGGAAGGCCTCCACTGCATGAATGAGTCATCAGGAGATATATAAGACAATTCTGTCGATCCACATTACCTGTAGAATCCACAATCATCAATTCGCCAGACTATTTAACTGTGCTGAGAACCCGTTTCATCAACAGTGTGCAAATACCTACTATTAGATGGTTTCCTGAAGTGCAGTCCATTTTGACACAGTCACCTTCTGCCTGGTTGAGTTGAAGAATCAGATTTTCTAGGTGTTGGAGGACACCAGCCTGCTGAGGCTTTCTTGAAGCATTTATAGTATAGTCTATAAAATTTAGAAATAAAATTAATTTGATAGGTAAAATCTCATCAGTAACATCAACAACAATCTGACAGACAGACACACACACAATTGTCATTACATGGGATCACATCTGCTCCACAAGTGGGTCTCCTCTGATGACACTTATAAATCAGTAAAAGAAATTATTCCAATTTGCACAGTGATTTGTTGTCTGTACAAGTTTGTATGATGTAGTCGTTAATATAATAACAACTTGTTCTGGAATTATATACACTGGAGAGTAGGTACTGTACCACAAGGTTGAGGACATGCATCCATTCAATATAACCAAAACAAAAACAATAGGTATCAAAATTCCGCACATTAAAGGATAAGCCCAATCAAAGTTTGCCTCTAGATTCAAGTTATGCTAAATACAAGTATGAGCTCAACTGAAGTTTTTCTTATCAAGTTAAAGTAGGAATCAGAGTTAATATTTCGGATTTGGGTAGGCAGGCAGTAACTTTTTTCCCTCCTAGAACGCTATCGCAAATAGAATAAGTGTATTCATCTGTACTCCTGTAAAATAACAAATCAAATAAATATTCATAAAATTGTCCATTAAAGCACTATATAAAGTACTCGTCCAGGGGCACCACTCACCCCATGGGCATTACTCAACCATGGGGCACTACTCAGTACTCACCCTGGGCACTACTCGCCCCAGGGGCACTACTCCCCATGGGGGCACTACTCGCCATGGGGGCACTACTCGCCATGTGGGCACTACTTGTCCTGGGGGAACTACTTGCCACAGGGAACTACTCTCCACAGGGGCACTACCAACTGTGAGGGCACTACCCACCATGGGTTACTACTCCCCCTAGTGCACTACCAGTACTCACTACAGGGTCACCACAATGCCACATGCCCTGAGGCACTACTCGACCTGAGGGCACTACTCGCCACAATGACACTACTCGCCACAGGGCACTACACACCTAAGGGCACTACTAGCCCCAAGGGCACTACTCGCCCCAAGGCTGTGGTTTAACATCATATCCAACCCAGGATCATAGGCTGTAGTTAGTCATACCCAGGATCATAGGCTGTAGTTAGTCATACCCAGGATCATAGGCTGTAGTTTGATGTCATACTAACCTCGAATATCGTACAAGTTTCTTCACTATAGCTGTCATCTGTCCAGGCAATTGGTGTTCTTTGAGCAATGTCGCTTGTCTGCAGTTACTAATTTCGGGTCGGTTTTATGTTGACAACGATAAACTCTCTGTAAATATAGCATAAAATAATTGTACAGTAACAAGAATTTAATATACTAACAAAATCCTGTACATATGAATTTTGTACACCAATACAATTTTCAAGTTGTACATTGTTCCAATGGTGTATACTAAGTTTCATGGGCTGTTTGATCTTGTGTAGCCTACTCATCAGTCTTTGCTTGGTTACTGGTATATCATGTCACTTTCTCACAAAAAGGGATTCTTGGTATGTTTTGATTTTCCTTTGCATGATAAGGCTAAAATAAGTCTCATGGTATGATATTAATAGGATGATTACATTAAATGTAAAATCCAGAAAATCACAACGATAGGTAAGCAAATTTTGCATGAAATTTTATAACTCATAACTACTGTACATGGAAATATTTTGTTTGTCAGCATATAAGCATTATAAATACACTTTCTCTAGCAGTGGCAGTACCAAAAATGAACGGGAGGGACCAAAACTTAGGAGGGTGAGGGAGGGGGTTGATGTCAAACTTTTAGCACAAAAGGTCAGGACACAAATATACTTTAGAAATATTGGTAGGGTGGCCAAACTGGGGGGGGGGGGTTGGACTTGCCCCATCAGTAATTTCCACATCAGTAAATGATGAGAGTAAGCTTGATGTCTTTCTTCATAAAGGCCTTAAGCGAATATTAAAAATACATTGGCCAACAAGAATATCTAATGAAGGATAAGAGAGAAAGCTAATATAGAGGCATTGAGCAAAAGATGGAGATGAAAATGGTTGGGCCATGTTTTGAGAATAAACAGAAATGACAATGCCAAGATTGCACTCACATCGACACCAGATGGCAAGCTAAGAAGGAGAAGACTGAAAGAGACCTGGAGGAGAACAGTGGAAACGGGAGATCCAATCTTAGTCTACAGAGTTGGACAGAAGCAGAACAGAGAGCAAGAGGCCGGATAGGATAGAGCAGACTGATAAATGGCCCAATCCTTCACAAGGAGAGAAGGAACTAAGTCAAGTCATCAGTAACTTATCATTGAAAACTGTCAGTGTCAATCCTGCAAATATTTTATAAAAAATATTACCACAGCAAATCCTGCAAATATTTTATGTATGAAAATGTTTGTACCTTAAAAACATTCTTCTCCATTTCAGTTTCAGGATATGTTTTATATGTACGAAGCGTGTTGAGAGATTCAGATTCAAAGTTGCATTTCCAGTCCAACACAGCTTCCTTCGTTGACTATGGAAGGCGAATCGTTGCAGTTAATTGTTCTTCATTATCCAGTGATGGTGGTTTCTCAAAATTTGTGACTTTTACACAGACATATTCTGGTAATATTTTTTGAAATAAAAAATAAAACTTGTTAGTGTAAGTATATAATACATTGCCAAGGTGACAGCTGAAACAAAAACACATCATCTTATGATGGGATTAACTTGTATTTAGTGTTTTAATGTTCGCAAATTTTGTACAAACTTAAAACAAATTGAGTAAAAACTTAGTCGGTACGTGGAGCAAGTCCACTGTTGGCCCACTTGCATGCACGCCGGCAGTACTCGAATTACAGACTGGAGTACGAGTACGGGTTCAAGTACCGTACAAGTTGTTTGTTAATGAACACAGATACAGATGTTTCTAGTATAATGATCTATCAAATAATGCAGTATTTTATTTTATATAGATTGGCTTTCTCTCCCTTTTTTAGAGACAGTCGAGCCACAGCCCCTGGATGATTCGACGTGTAATGACCCACATACTAGGTTGTGGTCACACTCGCATATTCTAAATTAGGCTTATGCCTAGAGCCAAACAGTCTCTCTGCCAAAGGCATGTCCCTCATAATACTCCTCGTCATAACTCCTGATCCCAAACACAGCCATGAAGGCATAGGCCTACATAAAGTGTTTTGAGTTAGCCTAGGCTGAGCTGAGCAGTTAGCTTGTTGTAACTTGTATTTGTAAGTAGCCTAGCCTAGTCAGTAGTACTAGCAGTAGTACCAAAGATATTTCACCTTCATATTGGTAGTACTGTCTAGACGGCTCAGGCTAGTCCTAGGTCGAAAAACTTAGTTGCAATAATAATTTCACATGCGATCAAGATAATGGCCAATCTGATGGTAACAACCGGTTCGAAAAGGAGGATTAACGTCTTATTTTCGTATCTTGGTGGACGTAACATTCCCAGAAACATTACACATTATATACTTGTTTTATTAGATGCCCGATTTTGTTTATATTGTAGCAGTAATTCTTTAATTTTAAGGTATTTTTAAGATTCTCTAGTGCTTACATAACTGTGTTTCTGTGCAACGTATCTCACAAAGCCACAGTAAAAGATTTTGATCAGTTTTCGTGCTGTATTTAGGTCCAATGGGGAACAATAGACACAAACTGAGGAATTTTTAGATAGAAAACAAAATTTTTAACTAACATGCACTATTTAAATCTACTGATAAAGCGATTTTACGTTAAATTCAACCCAATTCTATCGCTCGATCTACATGTGCTTATGCTGTGACTGTGATAGTACTATCTACGTATGCCAGTATAGCTCCCTAGGCACAATCAAGACTTTGGTCAGTTTTTGTGCTGTAATTAGGTACAATGGGAAATAATTGTCACAAACCTGCAAGTTTTAGAAAGAAAAAAAAAAAATTCTAGCTAAAGGCCCAGTCACATCTCACCGGATTGCACGAACGGATAAGAGTACGCGCGAAAAACAGTCATCCGGTTATTTCCGTTGGTAAAAGTTGTCGCGCATGCATCTGGGGTTTGCAACGTACCGGACGTTCAACGGTGAAAACGGATTACAAACATACGAGGGACGGACAGCAACGGACGAACAACGGAATAACAATGAACGAACTAACGAACACCAACGGATAGTAACGAATTTACAACGGACAATTAACGGATAAAGAACATACAAAACGTAGGAGTACCGGAAAAGTAACAGACATACCGGACTAGCAACGGAGAAGAAACGGTCTAAAACCTGGGCCTCCGGAGTGCCTCAAAATTAAGTTGATGAAAGATTTTGGTCTTCCATTCGCAGCTCCTGCATTAGTTGGTCATAAAGACTAAACTGCCGTCTTCTCTGTGAACCTAGCAAGGCCCTAGACCAGCATTTAAGCCGAGCACGTCTCTTCCTTCTCTTCTTGACTTATTCATTGGTCTTGATGTTGGCTTCAGTGATAAGCATCTGTGCTTTTAAAGCTGACAGTGTGTTCTGAAGCTTGAATCTTTCTGAAGGGTCCATGATGTAGGTGTTGACGGTAGAGGTTATAGGAGCAGAATGAGGCGTGGGACGCTTGGAGTGGACAAGGTGGAGGTACGCTGCATCTCCGTTCTATGTCCGTCTGTTATACTTTCCTGGCCTGAGTTCTTCCGTTTCTTCCGTGTAACGTCCGTTACCTATCCGTTCATTGTCAGTTCTATTCCTTTGCACTTCCGTTATTTCTACGTTAGCGTCCGTCGAATATACGGTATAGGTACTGTACTTCTACGTTTCATCCGTTCTTTGTCCGTTAATGATCCGGTGAGCAATAGCAATAACCAGAGACGAACGGAGAAATACAGTATGCCAAACGCATACAGAACGAACAAAACGCACGAGAAACTGATAAAACGGAAGCTTAACGGATTAATAACGAATAAATAACGGAGACATTTTTCGGTGGATGTCCGTTCCAAGTTTTATGCATGTTCAAAATCGACACCGGACAAACCGGACCCTCCCGGTAATGAAACGTAGACGGACGGAGGAGAACCGCATACTAAACGGATAATAACGTACATCAACGGAGTGCCATTTTTTGTCTTCGTTCCCTCTCCGTTATTGCAATCCGGTGAGATGTGACTGGGCTTTAACATGCACTATTTTAATCTATTGCTAAAGCGATTTTACGTTAAATTCAACCCATTTACATCGCTCGATCTAGAGCTGGTGTTAATGCTGATACTTTGGTACTATTTGTAGAACTTTAACATATCCTAGCAGCACAGAGTGTGGTACTCTTTTTAAGGGGGTAGTTTCAGTAATTTAAACCACCCAAAATGATATCAAATTAACAAGACAGGTTTCATTTTGCTCTCTAGATATATATCCAAGCTCACATTTATAGTTTCTGGAATGTTTATGAAACTGTTTATGAGAAAGTACTTAAAATACAAAACTGTAGCCTTCAGAAACTATGTAAGGTTTGTGTACCGTGCACACTACAATACTCAATTATCTCAATTTTATGGTATAATTTTGTTAATTTTCAGACATAAACCATATGTTTCTGTTTATTTATCAAAGATTACATATCAGTAAGATCATATCCAATTTTTCAAGCATTTTAGTCCATTTCTTGATTAAGAAATTGGCAAAATATTATACATTTACTATTACTGTGGTGTGTATAGTTGTATAAGTCATTCTGTTACATATGAGGTGGTGTAGTTTCAGCCCTGTCATTGATACCAAATCAAATCAAATATTCACAAGTGGCCAATATGAGACAGACAAGACATTTTCAAGAAGAAATACACTCTGATTTACAATTTTGGTTGATTATTTTTTCTCAAAGCAAGGCAAATATATGACTGCAACCCAATGTAAAGTATATCATCATTAATTTTGAACAATGTAAACATCCACGTTCTGATAGTTGAAGGATTAAAATTGGTAAATTATTCACAAGAAACTCTCCATTTTCAGGAAGAAATTAGACTTATTCTAAAACTGGACAAACTCCTCTAACTTGCACGTACAGTAATGAATTTTATGTTTGCACTTTGGTCGGCTGTACAAGTTTGAAGCTGCCAATGAAAAACACTTGTAACAATGTCCTTTAAGCATACTTTTCCATATGAACGATATTACCAGTACAAATATCTTTATCCTTTAAAATTATGTCGATTTGAAAACTTTTAAACCATAATTTGAAAAGTTATCGTCCTTTTCGTGAACTGTTCCAAACTTGACACGCATGTACTGATTGGCTTAACGTTACAAATGAAAGGGTGCTCGTATGTACCACCCAGAACAGGGTCGGTTTTTAGCCTGTCATTAGGTCGAATGGCACACAATTCCCACAAACTAATAATATTTGGAGAAAAAAAACAAAATTTCAGGGGCACAAACCCTTTTTCTGAATTACTGATCAAATGATTTGACGTTAAAACTAGCCCTCTTTCATCAATTTACTAGATCGAAACATGCATATTGTCTTAGAGTGCTATAAACATAAACAGCGGTAGCTGTATAGTTACACTCACGACTTTGGTCAGTTTTGGGACTATAAATAGGTCAAATGGTAATCTATCGTGAAACTGCAACAATATTTCCAATGAAAACAAATTTACAAGTTCACATACACTTTTTCAAAGGAAAACAAAGTTGAATAAATCCCCAATTACTGGATTAAAGAGCCATGTAGTCATCTTATTTGGATGCATCTATATTAGTACCTGGTGTTACATATGTTAAACACATTGCGTTTGATGTTCTGTAATTTGGTCATTTGGCATGTACTTTTCTCCATAAGGTCTGTAGGCAGTGTTTCCTCTAAAAAAATTCCCATTGAGTCAAAATGGCTATAATATCTGAATATTTGACTCACCACCATTCTGGGGGAGGGGTCTAAGGGGAGGGGTAAAATTCCGGGCAAATTATTTTATTGAACACAAAAACACTATCTGTTTTCGTGACTCTTCACGATGTTACATTTTGCCAACAGTATTAGTACCAGGGGTATAGCAAGGATTTTCAAAGTTGTAGGCAGGACTATCTGAGCGGAGCGCCACCATCGGTTGGCGCGGAGCGTACAAGAAAATTTTTGGTTTTACAAACCCCCCAGATGGCCGGAAACGGCCCTTCTCAAGTGTTCATTCTGGTTCCCTGGCCTCTTGGTAACTTGAGACACCTCATTCAATGTCACTTTTAAACACAAAAAACAAACGAGTTAAAATAGTACGTAATTCAATACTACATAATGTATTTAAAATTAGCAAGGTACATGTACAGAGTAAGCCAGTAGCAACAGGCAACAAAGTGCTGCAGCTCTATAAAGTCTGTTAATCAACGATAGGCTTATTTGACTGTGGAATGTTTCTCAATTGAATTTTATCTGCGTAAACAGGTTCTTAACTAGATGTTAAAAAACTGACAAGATTGGATCCTAGTCTTTTTCGGCGGGTAGAGTGTTGATTGAAACGGCACGCGATAAAAATGACAGCCTAGATGACTACAGAAGAATAGGTCACCTAATTTAGCCATATTTTTGCTACGTTCAATTCAATAGGTTTTCCTGTTTAGACTCTAAAACTCACTCATCCCATAATTCATTGAATTATGGGTGTTTTTAAAAAAAAAGATAGCTTGGCTGAAAAAAGTGTAGGCACGGGCCTACAGTGCTACATACTGGCTACGCCCCAGTGTACTAAACATCAGCCAATCTGATTTAAGGTTGAGGCATGGAACCCTGAGCTTTATTTAAACAATGAATGCTAAATAATCATAAATTAGTTCGTTGCATATTACGCTTTTTTTTACAAGCTAAATTTGGCTCATATAGTGCACTACTTGCAATGCAGGGTAGGAATTAAGATTTGGCTTTTGGGGGCTAGTTTGGAAAATGAAAAGTTAAAAACGCCCCCTTAATGTATTTACGAGGGCTTTTTTAAGGTTTAAAGGGGTGCTTTTCCAAAGTTCAATATGCTGTTTACGGAAAAGGTTGTAAGCATTCATCAGGATCAATTGCACAATTACCCTCTTCCTAGTTAGCTGCGACGGTATAGCAATTTCATTGAAAGTTTAGCAAATAACGTTTAGCAAATAACGTCAATCCACCGAACATGTGACGAAAAACCAATACACATCAACTGAAATAGAAAACACAGGTTTTAGTTTACTTCCACTGAAGGTACCCTTTCCTTTATTCATGTATTTTTTCGTGTGTGGATAAAATCACTCACCACCAATTACGAAACCATATTACCACTGAAAAGTAATCAAAGTTAAAACCTTCAATCCATCGCCACAGCAACGGTGTATGCAAAATACAACATTCCCTCTTTAAGACATAGCACATACCTTCCAAACAACTGCCGATTTCCAGCAAATTGAAAGTTGTAAACAAAGCTATGCATTATTTTCTTTTTTTGCAAACCGATGGTTAGGCTACATTTCCCATTGTGTGGTTGTTAGTGTGGTTGTTACTTAGTGTGGTTTTTAGGCTAACATGTGGTCGAAGGTTGCAGTATTTCATGGATATTTTAGGTTTAGCTAACTGCGTCACAATTTCAGCAAATAAAGAGATGCTTAGGCTAGATTTTCCTGTTGACTACGTTTGGTGTTCGGCTACCATGCGCGCGACGATAGCAGCAAAGAAAGTATGTAAACAAAGCTACGCAAAGTATTGTTATTATTTTTTTTGCAAACCTATGGTTAGGCTACATTTCCCATTGACTTAGTGTGGTTGTTAGGCTAACATGTTGTCGAAGATTGCAGTTTTTCTTGGATACTTTTATTTTTATTGGCGACACAATTACTTGAGCAAATAAACAGATGGCTAGGTTAGAGTTCCATGTTGACTTAGTGTGAAGTTAGGCTACCATGTGGTCGGAGATTTGTCGGGATTTTAGTTAGGTTATTGTCGCTTGTACTGAAATTGCTTAGTGGAAGCCGTAATTTGCCAGTGACTGTACGGGAAGTTCCCGGTGATGCGCAGCAGCAGCGCGGCAGTGTGCGACCCTCTATCCCGCACTGCTTCAAATTTGATGCAGGATTGTGAGAACTGTTTGTGCAATTCGCGCTGCTACTACAAACCCTAGCTAAAGCAAAAGCATGTCACTCAATTAAATTTACACAGACACCTGATATTACGAGGGCGATTTCTTATATTTCTCTTTTCTTTTCGCCCTCGCAATTGTGCTTTCGGAGGGCTTCTTTAGCACTTGCTGGGGCGAATCGCCCGTCGCCCTCGCTTATTTCTGACCCTGTTGCAACGTTATATAAGGTAGGCTCACAGATATTATATTTAGTACACTGGTAGTGCGAACCATCGTAGTGTAGTCAATGCATCAGTGCATGTGCACGTTACGTTATATGATTTAGCTTTACAACCATCGAGCTAAATCTGTGTGACAGTATAGAAAAAAATAGCTACGGTAAAGTTAATGATCGCATTAACATTTCTGACGATAAATTGGAAACAATTTACAGTAATAATTTCTTCACTTCAAGTTGAAGTTTTGAACGTTTTTTTTTTTTTTTACACTGTATAAAATTCAGGAGAAAATGAAACCCTCATTTTTTTTCTCTCTCTCTGAACGCCAGTGCGTCAAATCGGCAAGCCATTGCGTCAAAATCGCGTCATAGCGGAAACACTGTCTGTAGGGCTGGTAAATTTTCCTACTCATCTTCGCCCTTTTTAATATGTAAAAATAATGATATTACGGAAAATGCCTCAAACTCATCACTTCGTTAAAACAAAACAGTCTGACGTGAACATAAATTTTATCCGTATCCATTTGAACGTGTTTCAGAATCCATCGGTCTATTAATAATAATATCTATGGCCGTTATATGATATCATACGACGACATATAGATATAACCACTAGAATACGAATGCACCAAATGGAAACTTTCGTCGGCGCCAAATTAAAGTTGATCAGTTTTTACGTCTGTTCTTTGTGATACCTGTTAGAATTTACCTGGAACCCTTTTTTTATGATAAATAAACAATTTTAATGATGGTATTTATTCCTTGATGGATGTGAAAACTGCTTTTAATGTAACAATACGTCAAATTTTAGGTATAAACTAAAATGAAGCCTCAATTTCAGTGCAATTTAAATTTACCCTATGTTAAATACGCAATTTGAAACCCCTCTCGCCTCAGTAAATGCAGTGTATGCCCCCATGAATGTACTACGGTCGATTATATCTCAAATGTCCACCCCCCTGTAATTCTAAGTGTAAAGGAGGACTTCACAAAATTTCTTACAATGCTTTGATTTGCTGGTGAAAAGTACGAGCCTTAATATTGACCAATCAAGTCAAATTTTATATCACTAGAGAGAGAGGAGTCTACAAACTTTTCTTTGGCATATGAAAGAAATTGGTTACGCAATCACACTCCCAGCAAGCACAATGTAAGCATTGAGAGATAGGGACAATTTGAAGACATTCACTGCTTTCCCAAGTGGTTTTTACTTTTTCAGATTAAAAAGTACGGGGTTTAGTTCACACGCATTATAAATAACGACACATTATCGAAAAGAGGACACAATATTCTTCAAAATGACATAAGAAAGAGTTTTCTGCGTGCTACACTTAGAAGTTATGAAAAGAGTTAGCACAAAATGTGCTTATTTTGTAGCGATATTTGCTGCGTAAAGGGGTGTTTTGTGCCGAGTTCCGCAAGGAATCCATATGAGTAACCGTGCTCAATTTTACTATAAATTTCATCTGGACATTTAAAAATCAATTTCTTTGTTGATTGGTGGTTTGCATGCTAATTACATACTTTTGTACTTATATGAAGTGCACAAAAGATGTGATTCTTTGTATGTTGTGTTGCAATTACAAAATGTGAAAATAATTCCTTTTCGTACAGTTTCTTTTTGAAGAGAAATACAAGATTAAGAAAATAAGTACTTACATGATCATCACTGTTCACAATCAGAAAGTTTCTGTCTTCCTTTAACAAACATGGAAGAATCCACAGGGCGGCTGTTTGAGTTGCATCTGTGAAGGAAAGAGGAACCCTGACTTTAGCTTGAGCCCACAAGTAGTCAAGATATGCTGTCTCACACATAGGCTATTTATTATAAAATACCACTAGTTCCTCAAGGTCACCAAATGTGATGCAAAGTGGGCAGATTGCTTCAAAAACAAATAACTTGTTTGGCCTTGAAATTTCATACATTTTAAATGTCTTGAGTATGAATATAACAACTATTTTGGATTAATGCCTATGTCAGATGTAAGATGGTCAGCTCTTACATAAAGTTTTCTTTTGTACCATAGTTTTACTTGTTTATTAGTGCACTGTGCAGTGCTCACTGTACAGAGGTCCATACATTTGTACAGTATATTTGTATGTTATCTTGTGGTAGTATAAGGGGGGATTAAGATCTCTCCTTCTGGGTTGCTAAGCAACTATCTTTGTTCTTCCTGGAAATTAGCCCTCACAGGAAATGGGGTATGTGTATATATATTATAGGAACAAAGGAGTTTTGTGAGGGTATAGGGAGTTAGGCAGTTGGCCATGAGTATTGGAGCAAGACAGTTGCATATAAGAGATGAAATATAGTTTTAATGCTGGATAGTTTGTTTTAATCCTTAATTTACAAGTTCAATTTACTGTAGTCCTTATGATTTTATGGAAGGAGTGATATTCTACTGACAGTCTGGGACATTATTTACTATAAAGAATATTATTTACTTAGAGGATATTATTTTACCATAAAAAATTTTCCGGGACAACATTTGTTATAACTGACATTATTTTACCACAAAGGATATACACATTATTTTACTGGAGGATAGCCTGGGACTCTATTGCTTATTAATTAAAGGATACTATTTTGTTGGGATCAGACATTATACCATATTTATCTGTTCAACTCTATCCTGATGTCGTGGAATACTGTATCTGATGTCGTGGAAGATCTGTACCTGATGTCACCAGCACGCCAATCCACCAGAATCAGCATTTAAATTAAACATATTGTAATAACATTAACTATTGGGGTGCGCACCTGACAACTGTAAGTCATTTTATCTAATTCTTATTCTGGGCCCAGATCAGCTGTACTGTATATTGTTTGTTATTCATAGTTAATTTCTTTTGATCCAATCCAGTTGAGTTTTCTATTTTTTATGTGTCTTGCTCTGTTTTTGGTCTTCACACCAAACCCAGAGTTCTCTGATCAAGAAAAACATTTATTTTCAGTGGCAAACACCCTTACACATATAACAGACTTTCCAAATCATGAACTGCATTTCCAAAAAAAAAAGGTGATTTCTGTGAGAGAAATATCTTCCAAATGCAACATGCTATTGAGTTAAAATTTTCATTAAAAGCCAATATTATTTGTACTTCTTTTTTGGAAACCGTTACAATTATTACCAGAATGTGCCTAGAAAGGTTGACGCAAGACATAATGGATTGCAACTTTGAAACTGTTTCCAGCATAAGGGTAAAAGTATATGCAGCCATTCTTAAGAATGAACTGGAATGCACCCCTTGCAAGAGCATATTCATATTCAAGCCTTTACGGAAGATTATGGTGCTTGTTGAACAAGAACATCCACTTCGTATGACATGATTTCCCAATGTCACAATATTTTATGACCTAAAGAGTACCACTGATGTTCCCAAAACAGGTAGACTTACTTGCATTTTCTTCTGGAGATAACATCCTCTGCATGTGTGTGTCCAATAATCCAGGAGAAAATATACGGTACCCTTTGAATGGTTGAACATTTTGAAGTTTATGATATTGTTGGCAATACCAACTACTTCAGATACAGTATGTCTTGCCAAGCATACAGAGTTAAAAAGTCTTGGATAATCTGTTTAAAGAAGATAGTAGAAAATGGACAATATGTATGTATGTATGTATGTATGTATGTATGTATGTATGTATGTATGTATGTATGTATGTATGTATGTATGTATGTATGTTTAGAATATTCTGTTTAGAATTTCAAAATAAAAATAAAAATACAATAAAACTGTTAGCAAACTGCTTATCCACTAGAGAGCCTGTGTAAGAGAATGTGTAAAAATAAGTTGGCCTGATGTTTGGATCCTAGCAGGATCTTCTTCAAAGGCTAAATGACAAGTTACAGTTACAGAAGGTACAAAAATACACACAGAATACAGACAGGTTAATGAGCATGGTGAACACAAAGAGATAAATGTAAGGGGATTAGTAGACAAGGGCTGGAGGGGATATATCTGTTTAGAATATTTTGTAGCATAAAAGTGCCCCAATTAGTTTGCCTAAACATTTACTGACAGGAAGTGTCAAAAACAGCAGTTACTGTTCCTTCCTATTGATTCTGGAGGCTATTGTTTCTTGGTACATTTATAGAATATCATAGGATTGTATTGGTGGATAAGAATTACAATTTGTTTGCGACATTCCAGGTTAAGTTTTCTGCTAGCTTTGTTAAGTATGTAACCAATAACTTTCCTCTGACTTATAAATACTGATTGATCCAATTTCAAGTGGATGTAATTGGTATTCAATTGGGTGTATATGTTGTAAACCAGGTTTCATCTTGGGTCTATATAGACCACATATGATAATGTGCAACTTGGTATCCTCAACCATAATATTTCTATGGATACTATTAGGAAGCCCTGCAGATGTTTGCAACCAATTCTAGAACAGCCTCTATGGGTTTTTATATTTTGGTGGGGACTTCCCAGGACTGTCTATGCAGCCCTTGTTAAGGGAAACTTTTAACACTGGGAAGCCTAGAACTTGCACTTTACATGTATCACAAGGGGTAAGCTAAAGACAAATTTACATACTAACCATATCTGAGGCAGATAACAACGGGTAAGTGTCTTTGATGTCTGCAATATTAGTTTTCCTTTCGAGAATAAAAGATCTTCGGTGTCCGAATGTTATTGCCACCAGAGATTTTATTTTCTTCTCATCTTGCCTCTTCTTTGTAGATTCTTGCTTCATGTCCTTCACATGCATATCTCCTTTGTTCCTCCCTGTGGTATAATGGTAAAATATTTACGTTTACTTCCATGTTCTTCCTTAGATGACTGTCATGTTTTTCTTTTGCTGGATACTTCATCAGAGTTCATGTGTCACCTTTCATTTCTAAACTTGTCTCTCAAAGCATTTTTCACTGCCTCCTGAGTAATGTGAAGATAGTAGGGAGAGTTCCAGATACATGTAAGAATTTCATTTCATCAATTTGGCAAAATAAATGTTGTCAACAATGAAACAGGTAATTACTTCATGCATGGAATGGAACGTAAACCAGAATGCAAAAATGCACTGAGGTTCGATGACTTCACACTAGACTTGAAAAGGGGGGGGGGGGGCATGCCGTGAAAAAAACCATGTTCCTGCAAGAGTGTTCAATTCCCCAGGATGTCTGTGAGAGCATTGGGATTTGGCTGCCCAGACTACAAAACCTCAATTTCCTGTGTAAACAAAACCCTTTTCTTCTTGTTTAATAAAGAACGATTAGAAGCAAGTAGTTTGAATCTTCTTTTTCTAAAATTTTATATATCAAAGTTAAGCACTTACAAAAGATTCACAAAACAGGGTTCTTGTAGTCAGGCAAGGAAATGTTGCAATAATTAACTGCCTGAGAAGCAATTTTATACTGCTCAGTGGTGGGATATCTGAAAATGAACACAGGAGATGTTCCATAAGCAAATCGCATTCTCATCACAAGCCTAGATTATGATGGCACATTAGGTGAAATCTTAGTTAAGATCCGTGCATTCTCATTGAAGGATCATACGTGTGTCATGTGCTGAATCTGTTATATTTTTTCATACAAGGCTTTGCTTGTTATTGAATCAGGTAATCATAAAAGTACATTATCTTTACTCCACCAAACATAACACAACAGAAAAGGAAACATACATTTCATTTTTAGTAACTTCACAACAGGATTCTGCTGTTCACAAGACAAAGCTTACTACTTGGACAGAAAGTATTTGTGATATCATTCTGTTCTACAATTACAAGGTATTGTAACATCTTATAATAAAGACTGATGGCCCACTATATGTTTAATGAAATAACAAACTTCATTTTAGTTTAGTCCTAAAATTTGACGTATTGTTACATTAAAAGCAGTTTTCACATCCATCAAGGAATAAATACCATCATTAAAATTGTTTATTTATCATAAAAAAAGGTTCCAGGTAAATTCTAACAGGTATCACAAAGAACAGACGTAAAAACTGATCAACTTTAATTTGGCGCCGACGAAAGTTTCCATTTGGTACATTCGTATTCTAGTGGTTATATCTATATGTCGTCGTATGATATCATATAACGGCCATAGATATAAATATTGATAGACCGATGGATTCTGAAACACGTTCAAATGGGGACGGATAAAATTTATGTTCACGTCAGACTGTTTTGTTTTAACGAAGTGATGAGTTTGAGGTATTTTTTATTATTTTTACATATTAAAAAGGGCGAAGATGAGTAGGAGAGTTTACCAGCCCTACAGACAGTGTTTCCGCTAAGCCGCTATGACGCGATTTTGACGCAATGGCTTGCCAATTTGACGCACTGGCGTTCAGAGAGAGAGAAAAAAAAATGAGGGTTTCATTTTCTCCTGAATTTTATACAGTGTAAAAAATAAAAAAAATAAAAAAAACAGGTTCAAAAGGCATGGTGTTCAGAACTTCAACTTGAAGTGAAGAAATTACGTACATTAGTACAGTACATTATAAACACTATACTGACATCACTGCTGGGCGACTATTACAAGTATTCCATATTTTGTTCCTGCAGAAGCGCTTCGCCGTCACATGTGACGAGACTTGACACGACTGGACTTCACCTTCAACGGCCGCTAGTCTTATAATATGAATCTAAAGCAACATGTCACAAGTGTAAGTTGAAAGAGTTGTTTGGTTAAGACAATTACAGATAAATAACTGCTAAGCATAGTGCATACCTTCCATAACGTCTAAGTTTAGAGTTCTAATGTTATGCCTAGGCTAAAATAGCCTAACTGTTCTGCTACTTAATCGCCTATATAAGGTGGTATACTCCTATAAGCCTCTATATTAATCCAGCCGAATGTTCTCCTTCAGGAAAAGTGCCAAAAGCACTAGGAGAACATTTTTTTTTGTTCTGTTATCAATCATGATCTGGTTTTTTGTGGCTCGCATGTTGAAGAGCATTTAGGTCTAAGGCATTGTGTTAGTGCTAAGCGTGCGAACCAACCACCCTTTGTGAAAGAGAACTTAACATTGGCTTAAAGTTTGAATCTTCAATTTTTATCATTTGAGATTGCACCCATTTTCTTTAATACCAACTTTGACTCTTTTACATATTTACCAATATTTATTACCATAGCCACATTCTTGAAAGGCTGTATTCTGTGGATTAAAGTCAAGTAGTGTTTTAGGAATTGTATTTTTTTACTAATGAGAAGTAAGAACACTTCTGAGATGTAAAGTCTGTCAGTATTCTCATGGCACATGCCTGGCGGCAAACGTAACTTTTATTTCTAGTACGAAGGAGTACATCATTGTAGAAAATTCTAGAAGTCACAATGCAAAAAATGTTTAAGTTATGGTCGGCGTTTAAGGATCAGGCATTGTAATTGTGCTCATTCGTTGTGGAGAAAAATGTATGCTGGCCGTGTGCGAAATAGCATTACAAAAAATATTGTTCTAGCTTGTTCAAGCTACTAAGAATATTGTGTCAACTTGTCGCGAGAAATACTCACGTTTAGGCTCCATAAGTTTGAATTGTGATTCATAAATGCCTAACCCAACTTTCTGTATACTGGACCAGTCTCGAATGCGATTCGAGACTGGTCGAGTGTATAGAGAGGAGAATTGCTTCAGGATCAAAATGTTAGACAAACACTGGTTTGTTGCCGTGGCAAGCATGAAGTCATAATTAAAAGAAGTGAAGACATGGTGTAACGTTGTAATGAGTATGCAAATATGTTTATGGGCAAAGAAATGTTCCAAATTGCAAAAGAATACTGTACAGTATATATACAGGTAGCCTACTTGCAATCAGTTACAGCAGTAGTACTGTATATGTTTTCACACACACCGAGTCTCAATACACACTGTACGTACTTCTTAAATCATCCAGCTAAATACTTCGAGTAACATAAATGACTTAGGGATTAATTTTGAGCTTAATTTTGAGCTAGAGTCACTACAAACTCAACTTTGAGTGGCCACCGCTGCGAAGCAAGTGTCCACTCTAACTGCACAAAAAAGAAAAAATGTCAATGTCAGCAACCTTATCGAGGTGCTTCAACGAAGAACCGAAGCGTAAAGCATCCAACTTTGACACTAACAGAAGAAACCTTGTCGCTAAGCCTAACAATAACATTAGCACTACTAATACTACTAGCAGTAACGACATGACTGACCAGGGACTACAGTAGGCCAAGCGATCTTTCAGACTTGCAATAACACTGCGGTTACTACAAGTACAAACCTGTCGAACAATGGGGCTCAGAACTTATTTGAACGGTTCATCTACCGACCAGGGGTAGACGAGTTCTACTCAAAAGAATGTTCGCAACAGGCAACGTTGCTAGCCTAACTATTGTAGCGTTTACGGACTTTCCAGAACACACACAACTCAGCATCTGTTTATTGCGCAATTTGACCTGGTAGGTCAAAAAAACGTTTTAAAATGTTATCTTTAGAAATTTGTTCATCTGTTGTTATTTAATTTGCATTTCCCTCCATTTTTTAGTGTTTGAATTGATTAAACTACAAAAATTTAAGACCAACCGTCCAAACGACACTGCTTCATTCGTATTTTTTCACTCTTAATGTTCGTCAGAAGAAAATGCTGTTTTACAAGAGGTGAGTTTTACGTCATTCAGGAAAAAGATCAAGGGGGATAAGGAGAATTAAATACAGATCAGCAAAAATTAGCGAAAATATGCCGTTTTCTAACATTTGTGAGGGTCATTTATGAATGGGGGGCGGACCTCCGCTATCGCCTCCGTCCGCTCAGCCTCCTCGATGACGTCATCATCGGTCTCAAATCAAATTTAAGACCAGTTCCCCTTGTATTTATCCCCTAAATTAAACCATCTTCATGGGCCAATCAAGAAGGGGAGGGATTCAGTGTTTTGCAAAAATATGTGGTAGCTTATATACTTCCCTTTGTTTTGTTATGTACATAAGCATACGGGACTACCTTCGTTGGGTGAGGGCTGAGGCAATTTTTGTTTCAACACAAGCATGCCCGAAAAAAAGAGCGGCTTGTCTGAAAAAAAGGTACCTTCTGACAGATGGGAGGGGTTGCAGCATCTCCCCCTTCTCATAGGCCTATGGTTAGACCTATGTAGATCTTATATTGTTACTCCTGGGTAGGCTTGCACGGTAGACCCGTTTAAGTACCCAAACCGGTTTTTGTCGACTGAATTTCGGTACTATTTTTTATTTTAACAAAACAAAAAAACCAAATAAAAACAAAATGTGAATTGCAAATACTGATAAAACAAAGTTAAAGCTTCCACCCATCATTTTTTGACTTCGGTTTCTCATATTTACTGTTCTTTTTGCAATGTGAAAGTAAATTGCATCAAGAGAAAGCTATTCTGCTAGACGACATTGTCAGCTACGATCGGCACACGCCATATACCAGTGCTTGAGTGTGGATAGCTAGGCCTTACATTAGGCTATGCAGCCCTTATATGCGTTAATCAGTTAGGTGACCTTGTAGTATTGAACTGACCTTGGTGGCCAACGTTAGTAGTTGTGAGAAGTACACACTCAAATGACCAGATGCAGTTCAAAATAAACTGTTATATCCAACGTGTTTGTCCTCTGTGTTGTTCTTATTATTTTATTTCAATTTAACAGTAGAGGACATGGAGAAAATCTTTTCAAACACATTGAGCACGGTTCGTGTTCAAAAATTGATCGCTAAAACTTGAAAGGTACATTGCGCAATCCACAATACCATACATGTACAGCCGCGCACGTAGCCGGCCCAGAACACAGGCCTAGTAGCAGTGACAAACATTTATAACAGGCTAGCTCTGTGAGTTGAACAACTAAAGATGCAAAAAGTAACATTCGATCAATCACAGTCCATTATTCACAAGATAACACCTGGCATCAGGCTTGAGCCAAGGAATACTAAAGGAGTGAAAATGTTGCATATATGGCGGGAAATTACAGATGTTGCTGTTGGACAAGTTTACTTTGTACGTTAATAAATTTTATTTTATTTGTAAGTTTCCTTTCACTATTTCTTCTTATCAGTTATCAGACAAGGCGTCTCTCATTTAATTGTTCGTTTACGTTGATAAACACATGTTTCCAACTTTTACGTAAACAATTTATAATCTTTGCAACCTAATCCCCGCTTTTTGCCAGCGATATTTTTCAACTTGTACTTGAAAGTGTAGATTGTAAATTCTCTTCACTCCTTGAAGAGAAATTTATTTTACCCCCAAGACACTAATTTTTGTGTGTGTTAACCAACAAATTATATTTTATCATCATAAGCAGGTTAAGCAGTAAGCAACCGACCGAGCACACCCTTCCTTAGTTAACAGAAATTCTTAGACGATTGTAAGTAAATATTTACTTGTACTGTCATTATCAGTGTAGTTTTCTAGCTGACGAGACCATTGGGTGATCGGGATGATCGTGATTTTTTTTCTGAACACGAACATGAACTTGTGAAGTACAGTAAACACAAGACAAACGATACGTGTGGGTGATGTTAAAACTTTAAAACATTTCTTTAACACATTTCTTCTCAACATTTTTACTTCAGTTAAGTTAACGTGGGTTATAAAAAGATAGTAATGAAGACAATAACATTTCTTGAATTTATTCTCCTTATTTTTTACCATTTACTGCGAACGAACTAGACTTGGACCGCTGTCGGTAAAGCTTCAAAAATATGCATCTTAGCAATCGCGACACCTCCGTCAGAGATTTGGATGTTTTCAATGAAATTTGGGAGGGGAAAAAATGCTTTTTGAGCCAGATTCGTTTCTTTTTTTGCTAGAAAAAAGAAACGGTTTGCTTACCCCGGGTCCTATGGGGTTTTCTTTAGGGCTGCAGAAAGACCTAGAACATATGAGGCGAACAGCTCAATTGGCAGATAGAGCAAACAACTTTTATTATTTGATCAAATGGCAGTAATTTAACTTATTTCCAGTGTAAAACACAATTAACACGCGAGTTCCTGCTTGCGGGAAGATCACATATACATACATACATACATTGATGCTGGAATATTGATCTACAGTGAATCCCCTAATTATGCGACCAAATCGGTGGCGCCCTTCAACGTTACAGAACAATACGCACGGTGTGACTTATTACACGATAGGTCTGTGCCTACGCTAGACAGTAAGAAACAGTGAGCCTAGCCTAATGGTACAAATTTACTGCCGTACCTCTACGTGATCAACATTTTATAAATACTCTAATTACCCTACTTAAATTACAAAGCCTAATTGACTGTTTATATTACCACAGATCCAAGTCCTGCAATATATGAAACTTAGTTGACGCATTTAACACGAATAAGTGCTACTCGCTGACCTAACATACAATATTATACGTAATATTCTGTGACATCGTTGCACGTGTGGTAAACATATTTTTAGTCTTGTATAATCCCATCGTTTGCCTCAACATCATCAACCAAGACTTAATCAAATCAAAACGAGAGGTGATTTAATACAACTGGTTGAAGTTTTGGTATTTAACGTTAAATAATTCATGTAAACTCAGTAACTCACCTGCAGAAAGGAGACCCAGAACATATGAGGCGAACAGCTCAATTGGCAGATAAAGCAAGCGCCTGTCAACCACTGATCTACACTGACGTTAGTGTAGATCAGTGCTGTCAACGTACGTTCCTACATATAGGCACGCATGTTCACATTTAGTGTGCGTTTAGGTGCTTGTAATTTATAATGAACGCCAATTTGATATATTTTTAGGGGTACCTATTTTTCCGTGCAACAATATAGATAATTATCTGGACCCGCTAATCGGATGTTTGTATTTACAGGTTGGGCGCGGCTCCTTACCATTTCATTACCTCAGGTTCATTTTCTCTTTTGACTGTAGTTAGTTTTGCCTTATTAAACTTTCACGAAACTTCATATAGGCCTAGCCTACGACTCCATCCCTATCATCCCCCCTCACCCCCACATACAAAACAGTTCTTATTTTACTAATCACTATACAGACATTTCCATGGAGAAATTCGGGGATACTCCATATATCTGTACGTTTTGCCGTATATTTCTAACAAGATAGGCTATTAATAAATATATGTCAAGCTAAACAGCTGGCCTATTGTCGCCCCAATTTGACGTCTCTTATGGCATCGTCCTTCGGTTGTTGGGACTGTAGAAATTGAGCCTCTACTCGCCGGGGCAGCTCTGTGTTCCAAAATGTTGGTATTTACTATTGGGTGCATAAAAATAATGACGGATTTACCCACGAAAATATATAATAATTTCTGGTAGAGCTATATATTAACCCATTAACGAATAAATTTTTACTTCAGTTACCTAAAATAAAATATTGGTGATTATTCCACAGGGCGATCAATGAAATGTTTGGTATCCTTAAATCGAATGTGCGGTACCGATCAATCGAATGTTCAGTACCGATCAATCGAATAAGCGGTACCGATCAATCGAATATTCGTTACCGATCAATCGAATGTTCAATATCGTTCAATCGAATGTGTGGTATCGATCTATCGAATGTGCGGTACTGATCAATCGAATGTGCGGTACCGATCAATCGAATGTGCAGTACCGATCAATCGAATGTGCGGTACCGAACAATCGAATGTGAGGTACCGTTAGTTCGGATGTGCGGTTCCGATCAATCAAATGGGCGGTACCCAGGGGCGTATCCAGGATTTTCTAACCCGGGGGGGGGGGGCGAATTACTATCTAAGCGGAGCGCCACCATCAGTTGGTGCGCAGCGTACAAGAAAATTTCTTGTTTTGATGCCCCCCAGATCACCGGAAATGACACTTCTCGGGCTTGAAAATGACCAACCAGATGTACACTTTTGCCTGAGAACCAAGTATTTCCCAATAGTTTTTTCCCCCCATCCATAACCTTTTTGAAGATTGTCACCAGTCACACATCATGTTCGACCTCATCGCATCTCCTGTGGATCATTGCTTTTTGTAGGTGATTCTACGTCGCGGCCCACAATACCCGACAGCCCCACTTTTGAAGGCTTTATGCCCATTTTTTGTTCAGAATTTCAAAATTCACATTTCTCGTGATTAAACTCACCTCAAAACATACCCATAATGTTGCAACAAATTTCATCTATGGACAACCAATATAGAAAAA
Source organism: Apostichopus japonicus (assembly GCF_037975245.1). Classification (NCBI taxonomy): domain Eukaryota; kingdom Metazoa; phylum Echinodermata; class Holothuroidea; order Aspidochirotida; family Stichopodidae; genus Apostichopus; species Apostichopus japonicus. The sequence continues at coordinate 12,322,844 of NC_092566.1, read as the reverse complement.
CCTCCTCGAGCCCCTAACAGACTGGTCAAAATTGCACGAGTAGAGGGAAGTATGATGAAGAATGTTGGTCAGGAAATTTTCGAAAATTCAGACACAGTTAATTTCTTGGTGTACAAATATTGAACCTCCTATAACGGCTATTATAAAACTTCGTTGAAGGAAATGAAAAAAATACAAGATATTTCCGAAACCGAACACTACACACATAGGTCAAGGAGGCAGGGGGGGGGGTGGCTAACGAAATATTTCTTTAAAGTTGTTAAAGTTGAAGGTTTACAGTCTTGTATGAGGCTAATGCCTCCTCACACGACTTTACAACTTAACCCCTGGTCATTGGTAACTTGTCACACCCACACACCAATGTGTGCACAATTCAATCAATCTCTCCTGGGGCACCACAGTGCACCACAACCATGTATCCCCCGGGGGACTTCCCATAGGGTGCAGCCACAAACCGGCGCACGCAACTATATTTACAAGTTACCTCGCAGGTCCCCATTTATACACCTGGGTGAAGAGAGGCAATGGAGATAAAGCGCCTTGCCCAAGGACACAACAATGATCAACAATGATCTGGCCAGGGCTCGAACCTGTAATCCTTAGATCACAAGTCCACTGCCTTAATCACTTGAACACAACGCCCTCCGTAAAAATTCGGGCAATATGCTGAAAATTCGGGCAATATGCTGAGAATTTTTCGGGCACCTATGCTGAAAGAAAAATACATTGCAATGATGTAGCTAAAGGAAATGAATAGTTTAACAATCATCTCCTAGGTAATTAAAATAAAGTTCTAAGCTTGGCCGACTAATTCGCCATTACTAATGTAAAAGAGAGTTTTGACATAATTGGACCTCCATGCTTTTTCTCCATCTACTATAGGACGATTCGTTGTTTATATGAGCATCCCGCGGTATACTGCGCAACTTTCAGTGACCGTACGGTACATAATGGCATGCGATGTAATAACCGATGCTTGCTTATATGATATTGACATTAACATGTTAAACGCGCGCGAAGCGCGCGAAAATGTTGGTTGTATTTTTCGGGCAAGTCGTTACGCTAAGCGTAGCGCCACCACGAGTTGGCGCGAAGCGTACAAGAAAATTTTGGCCGAAAATGCCTCCCAGATCGCTGGAAATGACACTTCCCATGCCTTCTAAGTTGCATCTAAGCATTTTCTATTTCGAATTTACTAGCGATATCATAAAAAAATATGCTCGGGGGGGGGGGGGGGCGGCGGTCGCCCCATTCCCGAAATGTCATGTTCCCCGACGACTCGGTCGAGTTCGAGGCCAGCCACAGTTGGTTTCATAGCACAATTGTTTAAGGCTTCCATACACACACGCGTTATGATAGACCATATATAGTATATATATATAGATACATTAGTGAGAGAGGAAAAATTGGAAACGTCAAAAATGGAGTTGTCGGTGTAAGGGGTAGGGTGAGGCGCACGCCGCTTCCGAAATCCTCGATCCGTCACTGGCTACCCGGCCGTGTGTATATAATAGGGTTCAGCGCTGTAATGATGTCACTGTTCCTCTTTCTCTTCCCGGTGTCTTGGCGTTTATCTTCTACTCCCTCCTTTTCTCCTTTTCCTCTCCTTCTTCTTTTTCTTTTCCCTTCCTTACTCTCCTCCTCCTCTCTTTCCCCATCTTTTTTCCTTTTTTCCCCTCTTTTTTTTTTTTCTCTCCTCTTTTTCTTACCAGGGGGGCGCGCGCCCTCAACACCCCCTGGATACGCGCCTGGTACCGATCAATAGAATGTTCGGTATCGATCTATCGAATGTTCCGTACCGATCAATGGAATGCTTGGTATCGTTAACTCGAATGTGCGGTATCGATCAATCGAATGTTTGGTATCGATCAATCGAATGTGCGGTACCGATCAATCGAATGTTCGGTACCGATCAATCGAATGTGCGGTACCGTTCAATCGAATGTGCCGTACCGATCAATCGAATGTTTGGTATCGTTAAATCGAATGTTTGGTATCGATCAATCGAATGTGCGGTACCGATCAATCGAATGTGCGGTACCGATCAATCGAATGTGCGGTACAGATCAATCGAATGTTCGGTACCGATCAATCGAATGTGCGGTACCGATCAATGGAATGTTTGGTATCGCTAAATCGAATGTTTGGTACCGTAAGTTCGAATGTGCGGTTCCGATCAATCGATTGTGCGGTACAGATCAATAGAAAGTTCGGTAACGATCAATCGAATGTGCGGTACCAATCAATCGAATTTGCGGTACCGATCTATCGAATGTTCCGTACCGATCAATCGAATGTTTGGTATCGCTAAATCGAATGTGCGGTACCGATCAATCGAATGTTGAGTATCGATCAATGGAATGTTTGGTATCGATCAATCGAATGTGCGGTACCGATCAATCGAATGTTCGGTACCGATCAATCGAATGTTGAGTATCGATCAATGGAATGTTTGGTATCGATCAATAGAATGTGCGGTACCGATCAATCGAATGTTCGGTACCGATCAATCGAATGTGCGGTACCGATCAATTGAATGTTCGGTTCCGATCAATCGAATGTGCGGTACCGATCAATTGAATGTTCGGTTCCGATCAATCGAATGTGCGGTATCGATCAATCGAATATGCGGTATCGATCAATCGAATGTGCCGTACCGATCAATCGAATGTTCGGTACCGATCAATCGAATGTGCGGTACCGATCAATCGAATGTGCGGTATCGTTAAATCGAATGTGCGATACCGATCAATCGAATGTGCGGTATCGATCAATCGAATGTTCCGTACCAATCAATCGAATGTTTGGTACCGTTCAATCGAATGTTCCGTACCGATCAATCGAATGTTTGGTATCGTTAAATCGAATGTTTGGTATCGATCAATCGAATGTGCGGTACCGATCAATCGAATGTGCGGTACCGATCAATCGAATGTGCGGTACAGATCAATCGAATGTTCGGTACCGATCAATCGAATGTGCGGTACCGATCAATGGAATGTTGAGTATCGTTCAATCGAATGTGCGGTACCGATCAATCGAATGTGCGGTACCGATCAATGGAATGTTTGGTATCGTTAAATCGAATGTGCGGTACCGTTAGTTCGAATGTGCGGTTCCGATCAATCGATTGCGGTACAGATCAATAGAATGTTCGGTAACGATCAATCGAATGTGCGGTACCAATCAATCGAATTTGCGGTACCGATCTATAGAATGTGCGTTACCAATCAATCGAATGTGCCTTGCCGATCAATCGAATGTGCGGTACCGATCAATCGAATGTGCGGTACCGATCTATCGAATGTTCCGTACCGATCAATCGAATGTTTGGTATCGCTAAATCGAATGTTCGAATGTTGAGTATCGATCAATGGAATGTTTGGTATCGATCAATCGAATGTGCGGTTCCGATCAATCGATTGTGCGGTACCGATCAATAGAAAGTTCGGTAACGATCAATCGAATGTTTGGTATCGCTAAATCGAATGTGCGGTACCGATCAATGGAATGTTGAGTATCGATCAATGGAATGTTTGGTATCGATCAATCGAATGTTCGTTATCGATCAATCGAATGTGCGGTACCGATCAATCGAATGTGCGGTACCGATCAATCGAATGGGCGCTATCGATCTATCGAATGTTCCGTACCGATCAATCGAATGTTTGGTATCATTAAATAGAATGTGCGGTACCGATCAATCGAATGTTGAGTATCGATCAATGGAATGTTTGGTATCGATCAATCGAATGTTTGGTATCGATCAATCGAATGTGTGGTACCGATCAATCGAATGTGCGGTACCGATCAATCGAATGTTCGGTACCGATCAATCGAATGTGCGGTACCGATCAATCGAATGTTGAGTATCGATCAATGGAATGTTTGGTATCGATCAATAGAATGTGCGGTACCGATCAATCGAATGTTCGGTAAATATCAATCGAATGTGCGGTACCGATCAATTGAATGTTCGGTTCCGATCAATCGAATGTGCGGTACCGATCAATTGAATGTTCGGTTCCGATCAATCGAATGTGCGGTATCGATCAATCGAATATGCGGTATCGATCAATCGAATGTGCCGTGCCGATCAATCGAATGTTCGGTACCGATCAATCGAATGTGCGGTACCGATCAATCGAATGTGCGGTATCGTTAAATCGAATGTGCGATACCGATCAATCGAATGTGCGGTATCGATCAATCGAATGTTCCGTACCAATCAATCGAATGTTTGGTACCGTTCAATCGAATGTTCCGGACCGATCAATCGAATGTTTGGTATCGTTAAATCGAATGTTTGGTATCGATCAATCGAATGTGCGGTACCGATCAATCGAATGTGCGGTACCGATCAATCGAATGTGCGGTACAGATCAATCGAATGTTCGGTACCGATCAATCGAATGTGCGGTACCGATCAATGGAATGTTGAGTATCGTTCAATCGAATGTGCGGTACCGATCAATCGAATGTGCGGTACCGATCAATGGAATCTTTGGTATCGTTAAATCGAATGTGCGGTACCGTTAGTTCGAATGTGCGGTTCCGATCAATCGATTGCGGTACAGATCAATAGAATGTTCGGTAACGATCAATCGAATGTGCGGTACCAATCAATCGAATTTGCGGTACCGATCTATAGAATGTGCGTTACCGATCAATCGAATGTGCCTTGCCGATCAATCGAATGTGCGGTACCGATCAATCGAATGTGCGGTACCGATCTATCGAATGTTCCGTACCGATCAATCGAATGTTTGGTATCGCTAAATCGAATGTTCGAATGTTGAGTATCGATCAATGGAATGTTTGGTATCGATCAATCGAATGTGCGGTTCCGATCAATCGATTGTGCGGTACCGATCAATAGAAAGTTCGGTAACGATCAATCGAATGTTTGGTATCGCTAAATCGAATGTGCGGTACCGATCAATGGAATGTTGAGTATCGATCAATGGAATGTTTGGTATCGATCAATCGAATGTTCGTTATCGATCAATCGAATGTGCGGTACCGATCAATCGAATGTGCGGTACCGATCAATCGAATGGGCGCTATCGATCTATCGAATGTTCCGTACCGATCAATCGAATGTTTGGTATCATTAAATAGAATGTGCGGTACCGATCAATCTAATGTTGAGTATCGATCAATGGAATGTTTGGTATCGATCAATCGAATGTTTGGTATCGATCAATCGAATGTGTGGTACCGATCAATCGAATGTGCGGTACCGATCAATCGAATGTTCGGTACCGATCAATCGAATGTGCGGTACCGATCAATCGAATGTTGAGTATCGATCAATGGAATGTTCGGTTCCGATCAATCGAATGTTCCGTACCGATCAATCGAATGTGCGGTATCGATCAATCGAATATGCGGTATCGATCAATCGAATGTTCGGTACCGACCAATCGAATGTGCGGTACAGATCAATCGAATGTTCGGTACCGATCAATCGAATGTGCGGTACCGATCAATGGAATGTTTGGTATCGCTAAATCGAATGTTTGGTACCGTAAGTTCGAATGTGCGGTTCCGATCAATCGATTGTGCGGTACAGATCAATAGAAAGTTCGGTAACGATCAATCGAATGTGCGGTACCAATCAATCGAATTTGCGGTACCGATCTATCGAATGTTCCGTACCGATCAATCGAATGTTTGGTATCGCTAAATCGAATGTGCGGTACCGATCAATCGAATGTTGAGTATCGATCAATGGAATGTTTGGTATCGATCAATCGAATGTGCGGTACCGATCAATCGAATGTTCGGTACCGATCAATCGAATGTTGAGTATCGATCAATGGAATGTTTGGTATCGATCAATAGAATGTGCGGTACCGATCAATCGAATGTTCGGTACCGATCAATCGAATGTGCGGTACCGATCAATTGAATGTTCGGTTCCGATCAATCGAATGTGCGGTACCGATCAATTGAATGTTCGGTTCCGATCAATCGAATGTGCGGTATCGATCAATCGAATATGCGGTATCGATCAATCGAATGTGCCGTACCGATCAATCGAATGTTCGGTACCGATCAATCGAATGTGCGGTACCGATCAATCGAATGTGCGGTATCGTTAAATCGAATGTGCGATACCGATCAATCGAATGTGCGGTATCGATCAATCGAATGTTCCGTACCAATCAATCGAATGTTTGGTACCGTTCAATCGAATGTTCCGTACCGATCAATCGAATGTTTGGTATCGTTAAATCGAATGTTTGGTATCGATCAATCGAATGTGCGGTACCGATCAATCGAATGTGCGGTACCGATCAATCGAATGTGCGGTACAGATCAATCGAATGTTCGGTACCGATCAATCGAATGTGCGGTACCGATCAATGGAATGTTGAGTATCGTTCAATCGAATGTGCGGTACCGATCAATCGAATGTGCGGTACCGATCAATGGAATGTTTGGTATCGTTAAATCGAATGTGCGGTACCGTTAGTTCGAATGTGCGGTTCCGATCAATCGATTGCGGTACAGATCAATAGAATGTTCGGTAACGATCAATCGAATGTGCGGTACCAATCAATCGAATTTGCGGTACCGATCTATAGAATGTGCGTTACCAATCAATCGAATGTGCCTTGCCGATCAATCGAATGTGCGGTACCGATCAATCGAATGTGCGGTACCGATCTATCGAATGTTCCGTACCGATCAATCGAATGTTTGGTATCGCTAAATCGAATGTTCGAATGTTGAGTATCGATCAATGGAATGTTTGGTATCGATCAATCGAATGTGCGGTTCCGATCAATCGATTGTGCGGTACCGATCAATAGAAAGTTCGGTAACGATCAATCGAATGTTTGGTATCGCTAAATCGAATGTGCGGTACCGATCAATGGAATGTTGAGTATCGATCAATGGAATGTTTGGTATCGATCAATCGAATGTTCGTTATCGATCAATCGAATGTGCGGTACCGATCAATCGAATGTGCGGTACCGATCAATCGAATGGGCGCTATCGATCTATCGAATGTTCCGTACCGATCAATCGAATGTTTGGTATCATTAAATAGAATGTGCGGTACCGATCAATCGAATGTTGAGTATCGATCAATGGAATGTTTGGTATCGATCAATCGAATGTTTGGTATCGATCAATCGAATGTGTGGTACCGATCAATCGAATGTGCGGTACCGATCAATCGAATGTTCGGTACCGATCAATCGAATGTGCGGTACCGATCAATCGAATGTTGAGTATCGATCAATGGAATGTTTGGTATCGATCAATAGAATGTGCGGTACCGATCAATCGAATGTTCGGTAAATATCAATCGAATGTGCGGTACCGATCAATTGAATGTTCGGTTCCGATCAATCGAATGTGCGGTACCGATCAATTGAATGTTCGGTTCCGATCAATCGAATGTGCGGTATCGATCAATCGAATATGCGGTATCGATCAATCGAATGTGCCGTGCCGATCAATCGAATGTTCGGTACCGATCAATCGAATGTGCGGTACCGATCAATCGAATGTGCGGTATCGTTAAATCGAATGTGCGATACCGATCAATCGAATGTGCGGTATCGATCAATCGAATGTTCCGTACCAATCAATCGAATGTTTGGTACCGTTCAATCGAATGTTCCGGACCGATCAATCGAATGTTTGGTATCGTTAAATCGAATGTTTGGTATCGATCAATCGAATGTGCGGTACCGATCAATCGAATGTGCGGTACCGATCAATCGAATGTGCGGTACAGATCAATCGAATGTTCGGTACCGATCAATCGAATGTGCGGTACCGATCAATGGAATGTTGAGTATCGTTCAATCGAATGTGCGGTACCGATCAATCGAATGTGCGGTACCGATCAATGGAATCTTTGGTATCGTTAAATCGAATGTGCGGTACCGTTAGTTCGAATGTGCGGTTCCGATCAATCGATTGCGGTACAGATCAATAGAATGTTCGGTAACGATCAATCGAATGTGCGGTACCAATCAATCGAATTTGCGGTACCGATCTATAGAATGTGCGTTACCGATCAATCGAATGTGCCTTGCCGATCAATCGAATGTGCGGTACCGATCAATCGAATGTGCGGTACCGATCTATCGAATGTTCCGTACCGATCAATCGAATGTTTGGTATCGCTAAATCGAATGTTCGAATGTTGAGTATCGATCAATGGAATGTTTGGTATCGATCAATCGAATGTGCGGTTCCGATCAATCGATTGTGCGGTACCGATCAATAGAAAGTTCGGTAACGATCAATCGAATGTTTGGTATCGCTAAATCGAATGTGCGGTACCGATCAATGGAATGTTGAGTATCGATCAATGGAATGTTTGGTATCGATCAATCGAATGTTCGTTATCGATCAATCGAATGTGCGGTACCGATCAATCGAATGTGCGGTACCGATCAATCGAATGGGCGCTATCGATCTATCGAATGTTCCGTACCGATCAATCGAATGTTTGGTATCATTAAATAGAATGTGCGGTACCGATCAATCTAATGTTGAGTATCGATCAATGGAATGTTTGGTATCGATCAATCGAATGTTTGGTATCGATCAATCGAATGTGTGGTACCGATCAATCGAATGTGCGGTACCGATCAATCGAATGTTCGGTACCGATCAATCGAATGTGCGGTACCGATCAATCGAATGTTGAGTATCGATCAATGGAATGTTCGGTTCCGATCAATCGAATGTTCCGTACCGATCAATCGAATGTGCGGTATCGATCAATCGAATATGCGGTATCGATCAATCGAATGTTCGGTACCGACCAATCGAATGTGCGGTACCGATCAATCGAATGTGCGGTATCGATCAATGGAATGTTCTGTACCAATCAATCGAATGTGCGGTACCGTTCAATCGAATGTTCCGTACCGATCAATCGAATGTGCAGTATCGATCAATCGAATATGAGGTATCGATCAATCGAATGTTCGGTACCGACCAATCGAATGTGCGGTACCGATCAATCGAATGTGCGGTATCGATCAATCGAATGTTCTGTACTAATCAATCGAATGTGCGGTACCGTTCAATCGAATGTTCCGTACCTATCAATCGAATGTGCAGTATCGATCAATCGAATATGCGGTATCGATCAATCGAATGTTCGGTACCAATCAATCGAATGTGCGGTACCGATCTATAGAATGTGCGTTACCGGTCAATCGAATGTGCCTTGCCGATCAATCGAGTGTGCGGTACCGATCAATCGAATGTTCGGTACCGATCTATCGAATGTTCCGTACCGATCAATCGAATGTTTGGTATCGTTAAATCGAATGTGCGGTACCGATCAATCGAATGTGAGGATCGATCTATCGAATGTGCGATACCGATCAATCGAATGTGCGGTACCGATCAATCGAATGTGTGGTACCGATCAATCGAATGTGCGGTACCGTTCAATCGAATGTTCCCTACCGATCAATCGAATGTTTGGTATCGTTAAATCGAATATGCGGTACCGATCAATGGAATGTTGAGTATCGATCAATCGAATGATCGTTAAATCGAATGTGCGATACCGATCAATCGAATGTGCGGTATCGATCAATCGAATGTGTGGTACCGATGAATCGAATGCGCGGTATCGTTAAATCGAATGTGCGGTACCGATCTATCGAATGTTGAGTATCGTTCAATGGAATGTTCGGTTCTGATCAATCGCATGTTCCGTACCGATCAATCGAATGTGCAGTATCGATCAATCAAATATGCGGTATCGATCAATCGAATGTGCGACACCGATCAATCGAATGTGCGGTACCGATCAATCGAATGTGCGGTACCGATCAATGGAATGTTTGGTATCGTTAAATCGAATGTGCGGTACCGTTAGTTCGAATGTGCGGTTCCGATCAATCGATTGTGCGGTAAAGATCATTCGAATGTTCGGTACCGATCAATCGAATGTGCGGTACCAATCAATCGAATGTGCGGTACCGATCTATAGAATGTGCGTTACCGTTCAATCGAATGTGCCTTGCGGACCAATCGAATGTGCGGTACCGATCAATCGAATGCTCGGTACCGATCTATCGAATGTTCCGTACCGATCAATCGAATGTTTGGTATCGTTAAATCGAATGTGCGGTACCGATCAATCGAATGTGAGTATCGATCTATCGAATGTGCGATACCGATCAATCGAATGTGCGGTACCGATCAATCGAATGTGCGGTACCGATCAATCGAATGTGCGGTACCGATTAATGGAATGTTTGGTATCGTTAAATCGAATGTGCGGTACCGTTAGTTCGAATGTGCGGTTCCGATCAATCGAATGTGCGGTACCGATCAATCGAATGCTCGGTACCGATCTATCGAATGTTCCGTACCGATCAATCGAATGTTTGGTATCGTTAAATCGAATGTGCGGTACCGATCAATCGAATGTGAGTATCGATCTATCGAATGTGCGATACCGATCAATCGAATGTGCGGTACCGATCAATCGAATGTGCGGTACCGATCAATCGAATGTGCGGTACCGATTAATGGAATGTTTGGTATCGTTAAATCGAATGTGCGGTACCGTTAGTTCGAATGTGCGGTTCCGATCAATCGATTGTGCGGTAAAGATCATTCGAATGTTCGGTACCGATCAATCGAATGTGCGGTACCAATCAATCGAATGTGCGGTAAAGATCTATAGAATGTTCCGTACCGATCAATGGAATGTTGAGTATCGATCAATGGAATGTTCGGTTCCGATCAATCGAATGTTCCGTACCGATCAATCGAATGTGCGGTATCGATCTATCGAATATGCGGTATCGATCAATCGAATGTTCGGTACCGATCAATCGAATGTGCGGTACCGATCAATCGAATGTTCGGTATCGTTAAATCGAATGTGCGATACCGATCAATCGAATGTGAGGTATCGATCAATCGAATGTGCGGTATCGATCAATCGAATATGCGGTATCGATCAATCGAATGTTCGGTACCGACCAATCGAATGTGCGGTACCGATCAATCGAATGTGCGGTATCGTTAATTCGAATGTGCGATACCGATCAATCGAATGTGCGGTATCGATCAATCGAATATGCGGTATCGATCAATCGAATGTTCGGTACCGACCAATCGAATGTGCGGTACCGATCAATCGAATGTGCGGTATCGTTAAATCGAATGTGCGATACCGATCAATCGAATGTGCGGTATCGATCAATCGAATGTGTGGTACCGATGAATCGAATGTGCGGTATCGATCAATCGAATGTGCGATACCGATTAATCGAATGTGCGGTATCGATCAATCGAATGTGCGGTATCGATCAATCGAATGTTCTGTACCAATCAATCGAATGTGCGGTACCGTTCAATCGAATGTTCCGTACCGATCAATCGAATGTGCGGTATCGATCAATCAAATATGCGGTATCGATCAATCGAAAGTGCGATATCGATCAATCGATTGTTCGGTAAAGATCAATCGAATGTGCGGTACCGATCAATGGAATGTTGAGTATCGATCAATGGAATGTTTGGTATCGATCAATCGAATGTTCGTTATCGATCAATCGAATGTGCGGTACCGATCAATCGAATGTGCGGTACCGATCAATCGAATGGGCGCTATCGATCTATGGAATGTTCCGTACCGATCAATCGAATGTTTGGTATCATTAAATAGAATGTGCGGTACCGATCAATCGAATGTTGAGTATCGATCAATGGAATGTTTGGTATCGATCAATCGAATGTTTGGTATCGATCAATCGAATGTGTGGTACCGATCAATCGAATGTGCGGTACCGATCAATCGAATGTTCGGTACCGATCAATCGAATGTGCGGTACCGATCAATCGAATGTTGAGTATCGATCAATGGAATGTTCGGTTCCGATCAATCGAATGTTCCGTACCGATCAATCGAATGTGCGGTATCGATCAATCGAATATGCGGTATCGATCAATCGAATGTTCGGTACCGACCAATCGAATGTGCGGTACCGATCAATCGAATGTGCGGTATCGATCAATGGAATGTTCTGTACCAATCAATCGAATGTGCGGTACCGTTCAATCGAATGTTCCGTACCGATCAATCGAATGTGCAGTATCGATCAATCGAATATGAGGTATCGATCAATCGAATGTTCGGTACCGACCAATCGAATGTGCGGTACCGATCAATCGAATGTGCGGTATCGATCAATCGAATGTTCTGTACTAATCAATCGAATGTGCGGTACCGTTCAATCGAATGTTCCGTACCTATCAATCGAATGTGCAGTATCGATCAATCAAATATGCGGTATCGATCAATCGAATGTTCGGTACCAATCAATCGAATGTGCGGTACCGATCTATAGAATGTGCGTTACCGGTCAATCGAATGTGCCTTGCCGATCAATCGAGTGTGCGGTACCGATCAATCGAATGTTCGGTACCGATCTATCGAATGTTCCGTACCGATCAATCGAATGTTTGGTATCGTTAAATCGAATGTGCGGTACCGATCAATCGAATGTGAGGATCGATCTATCGAATGTGCGATACCGATCAATCGAATGTGCGGTACCGATCAATCGAATGTGTGGTACCGATCAATCGAATGTGCGGTACCGTTCAATCGAATGTTCCCTACCGATCAATCGAATGTTTGGTATCGTTAAATCGAATATGCGGTACCGATCAATGGAATGTTGAGTATCGATCAATCGAATGATCGTTAAATCGAATGTGCGATACCGATCAATCGAATGTGCGGTATCGATCAATCGAATGTGTGGTACCGATGAATCGAATGCGCGGTATCGTTAAATCGAATGTGCGGTACCGATCTATCGAATGTGCGGTATCGATCAATCGAATGTGCGGTATCGATCAATCGAATGTTCTGTACCAATCAATCGAATGTGCGGTACCGTTCAATCGAATGTTCCGTACCGATCAATCGAATGTTTGGTATCGTTAAATCGAATGTGCGGTACCGATCAATGGAATGTTGAGTATCGTTCAATGGAATGTTCGGTTCTGATCAATCGCATATTCCGTACCGATCAATCGAATGTGCAGTATCGATCAATCAAATATGCGGTATCGATCAATCGAATGTGCGACACCGATCAATCGAATGTGCGGTACCGATCAATCGAATGTGCGGTACCGATCAATGGAATGTTTGGTATCGTTAAATCGAATGTGCGGTACCGTTAGTTCGAATGTGCGGTTCCGATCAATCGATTGTGCGGTAAAGATCATTCGAATGTTCGGTACCGATCAATCGAATGTGCGGTACCAATCAATCGAATGTGCGGTACCGATCTATCGAATGTGCGTTACCGTTCAATCGAATGTGCCTTGCGGACCAATCGAATGTGCGGTACCGATCAATCGAATGCTCGGTACCGATCTATCGAATGTTCCGTACCGATCAATCGAATGTTTGGTATCGTTAAATCGAATGTGCGTTACCGATCAATCGAATGTGAGTATCGATCTATCGAATGTGCGATACCGATCAATCGAATGTGCGGTACCGATCAATCGAATGTGCGGTACCGATCAATCGAATGTGCGGTACCGATTAATGGAATGTTTGGTATCGTTAAATCGAATGTGCGGTACCGTTAGTTCGAATGTGCGGTTCCGATCAATCGAATGTGCGGTACCGATCAATCGAATGCTCGGTACCGATCTATCGAATGTTCCGTACCGATCAATCGAATGTTTGGTATCGTTAAATCGAATGTGCGGTACCGATCAATCGAATGTGAGTATCGATCTATCGAATGTGCGATACCGATCAATCGAATGTGCGGTACCGATCAATCGAATGTGCGGTACCGATCAATCGAATGTGCGGTACCGATTAATGGAATGTTTGGTATCGTTAAATCGAATGTGCGGTACCGTTAGTTCGAATGTGCGGTTCCGATCAATCGATTGTGCGGTAAAGATCATTCGAATGTTCGGTACCGATCAATCGAATGTGCGGTACCAATCAATCGAATGTGCGGTAAAGATCTATAGAATGTTCCGTACCGATCAATGGAATGTTGAGTATCGATCAATGGAATGTTCGGTTCCGATCAATCGAATGTTCCGTACCGATCAATCGAATGTGCGGTATCGATCTATCGAATATGCGGTATCGATCAATCGAATGTTCGGTACCGATCAATCGAATGTGCGGTACCGATCAATCGAATGTTCGGTATCGTTAAATCGAATGTGCGATACCGATCAATCGAATGTGAGGTATCGATCAATCGAATGTGCGGTATCGATCAATCGAATATGCGGTATCGATCAATCGAATGTTCGGTACCGACCAATCGAATGTGCGGTACCGATCAATCGAATGTGCGGTATCGTTAATTCGAATGTGCGATACCGATCAATCGAATGTGCGGTATCGATCAATCGAATATGCGGTATCGATCAATCGAATGTTCGGTACCGACCAATCGAATGTGCGGTACCGATCAATCGAATGTGCGGTATCGTTAAATCGAATGTGCGATACCGATCAATCGAATGTGCGGTATCGATCAATCGAATGTGTGGTACCGATGAATCGAATGTGCGGTATCGATCAATCGAATGTGCGATACCGATTAATCGAATGTGTGGTATCGATCAATCGAATGTGCGGTATCGATCAATCGAATGTTCTGTACCAATCAATCGAATGTGCGGTACCGTTCAATCGAATGTTCCGTACCGATCAATCGAATGTGCGGTATCGATCAATCAAATATGCGGTATCGATCAATCGAAAGTGCGATATCGATCAATCGATTGTTCGGTAAAGATCAATCGAATGTTCGGTACCGATCAATCGAATGTGCAGTACCAATCAATCGAATGTGCTGTACCGATCTATAGAATGTGCGTTACCGGTCAATCGAATGTGCCTTGCCGATCAATCGAGTGTGCGGTACCGATCAATCGAATGTTCGGTACCGATCTATCGAATGTTCCGTACCGATCAATCGAATGTTTGGTATCGTTAAATCGAATGTGCGGTACCGATCAATCGAATGTGAGTATCGATCTATCGAATGTGCGATACCGATCAATCGAATGTGCGGTATCGATCAATCGAATATGCGGTATCGATCAATCGAATGTTCTGTACCAATCAATCGAATGTGCGGTACCGTTCAATCGAATGTTCCCTATACCGATCAATCGAATGTGCGGTATCGATCAATCAAATATGCGGTATCGATCAATCGAAAGTGCGATACCGATACATCGATTGTTCGGTAAAGATCAATCGAATGTTCGGTACCGATCAATCGAATGTGCAGTACCAATCAATCGAATGTGCTGTACCGATCTATAGAATGTGCGTTACCGGTCAATCGAATGTGCCTTGCCGAACAATCGAGTGTGCGGTACCGATCAATCGAATGTTCGGTACCGATCTATCGAATGTTCCGTACCGATCAATCGAATGTTTGGTATCGTTAAATCGAATGTGCGGTACCGATCAATCGAATGTGAGTATCGATCTATCGAATGTGCGATACCGATCAATCGAATGTGCGGTATCGATCAATCGAATATGCGGTATCGATCAATCGAATGTGCGGTACCGACCAATCGAATGTGCGGTACCGATCAATCGAATGTGCGGTATAGTTAAATCGAATGTGCGATACCGATCAATCGAATGTGCGGTATCGATAAATCGAATGTGTGGTACCGATGAATCGAATGTGCGGTATCGTTAAATCGAATGTGCGATACCGATCAATCGAATGTGCGGTATCGATCAATCGAATGTGCAGTATCGATCAATCGAATGTGCGGTATCGTTAAATCGAATGTGCGATACCGATCAATCGAAGGTGCGGTATCGATCAATCGAATGTTCCGTACCGATCAATCGAATGTGTGGTACCGATCTATCGAATGTTCCGTACCGATGAATCGAATGTTTGGTATCGTTAAATCGAATGTGCGGTACCGATCAATCGAATGTGAGGATCGATCTATCGAATGTGTGATACCGATCAATCGAATGTGCGGTACCGATCAATCGAATGTTCCGTACCGATCAATCGAATGTGCGGTACCGTTCAATCGAATGTTCCCTACCGATCAATCGAATGTTTGGTATCGTTAAATCGAATATGCGGTACCGATCAATGGAATGTTGAGTATCGATCAATGGAATGATCGTTAAATCGAATGTGCGATACCGATCAATCGAATGTGCGGTATCGATCAATCGAATGTGCGGTATCGATCAATCGAATGTTCTGTACCAATCAATCGAATGTGCGGTACCGTTCAATCGAATGTTCCGTACCGATCAATCGAATGTTTGGTATCGTTAAATCGAATGTGCGGTACCGATCAATGGAATGTTGAGTATCGTTCAATGGAATGTTCGGTTCCGATCAATCGAATGTTCCGTACCGATCAATCGAATGTTTGGTATCGTTAAATCGAATGTGCGGTACCGATCAATCGAATGTGAGTATCAATCTATCGAATGTGCGATACCGATCAATCGAATGTGCGGTACCGATCAATCGAATGTGTGGTACCGATCAATCGAATGTGCGGTACCGTTCAATCGAATGTTCCCTACCGATCAATCGAATGTGTCGTATCGTTAAATCGAATGTGCGGTACCGATCAATGGAATGTTGAGTATCGATCAATGGAATGTTCGGTTCCGATCAATCGAATGTTCCGTACCGATCAATCGAATGTGCGGTATCGATCAATCGAATATGCGGTATCGATCAATCGAATGTTCGGTACCGATCAATCGAATGTGCGGTACCGATCAATCGAATGTGCGGTATCGTTAAATCGAATGTGCGATACCGATCAATCGAATGTGAGGTATCGATCAATCGAATGTGCGGTATCGATCAATCGAATATGCGGTATCGATCAATCGAATGTTCGGTACCGACCAATCGAATGTGCGGTACCGATCAATCGAATGTGCGGTATCGTTAAATCGAATGTGCGATACCGATGAATCGAATGTGCGGTACCGATCAATCGAATGTGTGGTACCGATCAATCGAATGTGCGGTACCGTTCAATCGAATGTTCCCTACCGATCAATCGAATGTGTCGTATCGTTAAATCGAATGTGCGGTACCGATCAATGGAATGTTGAGTATCGATCAATGGAATGTTCGGTTCCGATCAATCGAATGTTCCGTACCGATCAATCGAATGTGCGGTATCGATCAATCGAATATGCGGTATCGATCAATCGAATGTTCGGTACCGATCAATCGAATGTGCGGTACCGATCAATCGAATGTGCGGTATCGTTAAATCGAATGTGCGATACCGATCAATCGAATGTGAGGTATCGATCAATCGAATGTGCGGTATCGATCAATCGAATATGCGGTATCGATCAATCGAATGTTCGGTACCGACCAATCGAATGTGCGGTACCGATCAATCGAATGTGCGGTATCGTTAAATCGAATGTGCGATACCGATCAATCGAATGTGCGGTATCGATCAATCGAATGTGTGGTACCGATGAATCGAATGTGCGGTATCGATCAATCGAATGTGCGATACCGATCAATCGAATGTGCGGTATCGATCAATCGAATGTGCGGTATCGATCAATCGAATGTTCGGTACCGATCAATCGAATGTGCAGTACCAATCAATCGAATGTGCTGTACCGATCTATAGAATGTGCGTTACCGGTCAATCGAATGTGCCTTGCCGATCAATCGAGTGTGCGGTACCGATCAATCGAATGTTCGGTACCGATCTATCGAATGTTCCGTACCGATCAATCGAATGTTTGGTATCGTTAAATCGAATGTGCGGTACCGATCAATCGAATGTGAGTATCGATCTATCGAATGTGCGATACCGATCAATCGAATGTGCGGTATCGATCAATCGAATATGCGGTATCGATCAATCGAATGTTCGGTACCGACCAATCGAATGTGCGGTACCGATCAATCGAATGTTCGGTATAGTTAAATCGAATGTGCGATACCGATCAATCGAATGTGCGGTATCGATAAATCGAATGTGTGGTACCGATCAATCGAATGTGCGGTATCGTTAAATCGAATGTGCGATACCGATCAATCGAAGGTGCGGTATCGATCAATCGAATGTTCCGTACCGATCAATCGAATGTGTGGTACCGATCTATCGAATGTTCCGTACCGATGAATCGAATGTTTGGTATCGTTAAATCGAATGTGCGGTACCGATCAATCGAATGTGAGGATCGATCTATCGAATGAGTGATACCGATCAATCGAATGTGCGGTACCGTTCAATCGAATGTACCCTACCGATCAATCGAATGTTTGGTATCGTTAAATCGAATATGCGGTACCGATCAATGGAATGTTGAGTATCGATCAATCGAATGATCGTTAAATCGAATGTGCGATACCGATCAATCGAATGTGCGGTATCGATCAATCGAATGTGTGGTACCGATGAATCGAATGCGCGGTATCGTTAAATCGAATGTGCGGTACCGATCTATCGAATGTGCGGTATCGATCAATCGAATGTGCGGTATCGATCAATCGAATGTTCTGTACCAATCAATCGAATGTGCGGTACCGTTCAATCGAATGTTCCGTACCGATCAATCGAATGTTTGGTATCGTTAAATCGAATGTGCGGTACCGATCAATGGAATGTTGAGTATCGTTCAATGGAATGTTCGGTTCTGATCAATCGCATGTTCCGTACCGATCAATCGAATGTGCAGTATCGATCAATCAAATATGCGGTGTCGATCAATCGAATGTGCGACACCGATCAATCGAATGTGCGGTACCGATCAATCGAATGTGCGGTACCGATCAATGGAATGTTTGGTATCGTTAAATCGAATGTGCGGTACCGTTAGTTCGAATGTGCGGTTCCGATCAATCGATTGTGCGGTAAAGATCATTCGAATGTTCGGTACCGATCAATCGAATGTGCGGTACCAATCAATCGAATGTGCGGTACCGATCTATAGAATGTGCGTTACCGTTCAATCGAATGTGCCTTGCCGACCAATCGAATGTGCGGTACCGATCAATCGAATGCTCGGTACCGATCTATCGAATGTTCCGTACCGATCAATCGAATGTTTGGTATCGTTAAATCGAATGTGCGGTACCGATCAATCGAATGTGAGTATCGATCTATCGAATGTGCGATACCGATCAATCGAATGTGCGGTACCGATCAATCGAATGTGCGGTACCGATCAATCGAATGTGCGGTACCGATTAATGGAATGTTTGGTATCGTTAAATCGAATGTGCGGTACCGTTAGTTCGAATGTGCGGTTCCGATCAATCGAATGTGCGGTACCGATCAATCGAATGCTCGGTACCGATCTATCGAATGTTCCGTACCGATCAATCGAATGTTTGGTATCGTTAAATCGAATGTGCGGTACCGATCAATCGAATGTGAGTATCGATCTATCGAATGTGCGATACCGATCAATCGAATGTGCGGTACCGATCAATCGAATTTGCGGTACCGATCAATCGAATGTGCGGTACCGATCAATGGAATGTTTGGTATCGTTAAATCGAATGTGCGGTACCGTTAGTTCGAATGTGCGGTTCCGATCAATCGATTGTGCGGTAAAGATCATTCGAATGTTCGGTACCGATCAATCGAATGTGCGGTACCAATCAATCGAATGTGCGGTACCGATCTATAGAATGTGCGTTACCGTTCAATCGAATGTGCCTTGCCGACCAATCGAATGTGCGGTACCGATCAATCGAATGCTCGGTACCGATCTATCGAATGTTCCGTACCGATCAATCGAATGTTTGGTATCGTTAAATCGAATGTGCGGTACCGATCAATCGAATGTGAGTATCGATCTATCGAATGTGCGATACCGATCAATCGAATGTGCGGTACCGATCAATCGAATGTGTGGTACCGATCAATCGAATGTGCGGTACCGTTCAATCGAATGTTCCCTACCGATCAATCGAATGTTTCGTATCGTTAAATCGAATGTGCGGTACCGATCAATGGAATGTTGAGTATCGATCAATGGAATGTTCGGTTCCGATCAATCGAATGTTCCGTACCGATCAATCGAATGTGCGGTATCGATCAATCGAATATGCGGTATCGATCAATCGAATGTTCGGTACCGATCAATCGAATGTGCGGTACCGATCAATCGAATGTGCGGTATCGTTAAATCGAATGTGCGATACCGATCAATCGAATGTGAGGTATCGATCAATCGAATGTGCGGTATCGATCAATCGAATATGCGGTATCGATCAATCGAATGTTCGGTACCGACCAATCGAATGTGCGGTACCGATCAATCGAATGTTTGGTATCGTTAAATCGAATGTTTGGTATCGATCAATCGAATGTGCGGTACCGATCAATCGAATGTGCGGTACCGATCAATCGAATGTGCGGTACAGATCAATCGAATGTTCGGTACCGATCAATCGAATGTGCGGTACCGATCAATGGAATGTTGAGTATCGTTCAATCGAATGTGCGGTACCGATCAATCGAATGTGCGGTACCGATCAATGGAATCTTTGGTATCGTTAAATCGAATGTGCGGTACCGTTAGTTCGAATGTGCGGTTCCGATCAATCGATTGCGGTACAGATCAATAGAATGTTCGGTAACGATCAATCGAATGTGCGGTACCAATCAATCGAATTTGCGGTACCGATCTATAGAATGTGCGTTACCGATCAATCGAATGTGCCTTGCCGATCAATCGAATGTGCGGTACCGATCAATCGAATGTGCGGTACCGATCTATCGAATGTTCCGTACCGATCAATCGAATGTTTGGTATCGCTAAATCGAATGTTCGAATGTTGAGTATCGATCAATGGAATGTTTGGTATCGATCAATCGAATGTGCGGTTCCGATCAATCGATTGTGCGGTACCGATCAATAGAAAGTTCGGTAACGATCAATCGAATGTTTGGTATCGCTAAATCGAATGTGCGGTACCGATCAATGGAATGTTGAGTATCGATCAATGGAATGTTTGGTATCGATCAATCGAATGTTCGTTATCGATCAATCGAATGTGCGGTACCGATCAATCGAATGTGCGGTACCGATCAATCGAATGGGCGCTATCGATCTATCGAATGTTCCGTACCGATCAATCGAATGTTTGGTATCATTAAATAGAATGTGCGGTACCGATCAATCTAATGTTGAGTATCGATCAATGGAATGTTTGGTATCGATCAATCGAATGTTTGGTATCGATCAATCGAATGTGTGGTACCGATCAATCGAATGTGCGGTACCGATCAATCGAATGTTCGGTACCGATCAATCGAATGTGCGGTACCGATCAATCGAATGTTGAGTATCGATCAATGGAATGTTCGGTTCCGATCAATCGAATGTTCCGTACCGATCAATCGAATGTGCGGTATCGATCAATCGAATATGCGGTATCGATCAATCGAATGTTCGGTACCGACCAATCGAATGTGCGGTACCGATCAATCGAATGTGCGGTATCGATCAATGGAATGTTCTGTACCAATCAATCGAATGTGCGGTACCGTTCAATCGAATGTTCCGTACCGATCAATCGAATGTGCAGTATCGATCAATCGAATATGAGGTATCGATCAATCGAATGTTCGGTACCGACCAATCGAATGTGCGGTACCGATCAATCGAATGTGCGGTATCGATCAATCGAATGTTCTGTACTAATCAATCGAATGTGCGGTACCGTTCAATCGAATGTTCCGTACCTATCAATCGAATGTGCAGTATCGATCAATCGAATATGCGGTATCGATCAATCGAATGTTCGGTACCAATCAATCGAATGTGCGGTACCGATCTATAGAATGTGCGTTACCGGTCAATCGAATGTG
Source organism: Apostichopus japonicus (assembly GCF_037975245.1). Lineage (NCBI taxonomy): Eukaryota > Metazoa > Echinodermata > Holothuroidea > Aspidochirotida > Stichopodidae > Apostichopus > Apostichopus japonicus. The sequence goes on along the minus strand of NC_092566.1, from coordinate 12,300,950 downwards.
CCTTGCCGATCAATCGAGTGTGCGGTACCGATCAATCGAATGTTCGGTACCGATCTATCGAATGTTCCGTACCGATCAATCGAATGTTTGGTATCGTTAAATCGAATGTGCGGTACCGATCAATCGAATGTGAGGATCGATCTATCGAATGTGCGATACCGATCAATCGAATGTGCGGTACCGATCAATCGAATGTGTGGTACCGATCAATCGAATGTGCGGTACCGTTCAATCGAATGTTCCCTACCGATCAATCGAATGTTTGGTATCGTTAAATCGAATATGCGGTACCGATCAATGGAATGTTGAGTATCGATCAATCGAATGATCGTTAAATCGAATGTGCGATACCGATCAATCGAATGTGCGGTATCGATCAATCGAATGTGTGGTACCGATGAATCGAATGCGCGGTATCGTTAAATCGAATGTGCGGTACCGATCTATCGAATGTTGAGTATCGTTCAATGGAATGTTCGGTTCTGATCAATCGCATGTTCCGTACCGATCAATCGAATGTGCAGTATCGATCAATCAAATATGCGGTATCGATCAATCGAATGTGCGACACCGATCAATCGAATGTGCGGTACCGATCAATCGAATGTGCGGTACCGATCAATGGAATGTTTGGTATCGTTAAATCGAATGTGCGGTACCGTTAGTTCGAATGTGCGGTTCCGATCAATCGATTGTGCGGTAAAGATCATTCGAATGTTCGGTACCGATCAATCGAATGTGCGGTACCAATCAATCGAATGTGCGGTACCGATCTATAGAATGTGCGTTACCGTTCAATCGAATGTGCCTTGCGGACCAATCGAATGTGCGGTACCGATCAATCGAATGCTCGGTACCGATCTATCGAATGTTCCGTACCGATCAATCGAATGTTTGGTATCGTTAAATCGAATGTGCGGTACCGATCAATCGAATGTGAGTATCGATCTATCGAATGTGCGATACCGATCAATCGAATGTGCGGTACCGATCAATCGAATGTGCGGTACCGATCAATCGAATGTGCGGTACCGATTAATGGAATGTTTGGTATCGTTAAATCGAATGTGCGGTACCGTTAGTTCGAATGTGCGGTTCCGATCAATCGAATGTGCGGTACCGATCAATCGAATGCTCGGTACCGATCTATCGAATGTTCCGTACCGATCAATCGAATGTTTGGTATCGTTAAATCGAATGTGCGGTACCGATCAATCGAATGTGAGTATCGATCTATCGAATGTGCGATACCGATCAATCGAATGTGCGGTACCGATCAATCGAATGTGCGGTACCGATCAATCGAATGTGCGGTACCGATTAATGGAATGTTTGGTATCGTTAAATCGAATGTGCGGTACCGTTAGTTCGAATGTGCGGTTCCGATCAATCGATTGTGCGGTAAAGATCATTCGAATGTTCGGTACCGATCAATCGAATGTGCGGTACCAATCAATCGAATGTGCGGTAAAGATCTATAGAATGTTCCGTACCGATCAATGGAATGTTGAGTATCGATCAATGGAATGTTCGGTTCCGATCAATCGAATGTTCCGTACCGATCAATCGAATGTGCGGTATCGATCTATCGAATATGCGGTATCGATCAATCGAATGTTCGGTACCGATCAATCGAATGTGCGGTACCGATCAATCGAATGTTCGGTATCGTTAAATCGAATGTGCGATACCGATCAATCGAATGTGAGGTATCGATCAATCGAATGTGCGGTATCGATCAATCGAATATGCGGTATCGATCAATCGAATGTTCGGTACCGACCAATCGAATGTGCGGTACCGATCAATCGAATGTGCGGTATCGTTAATTCGAATGTGCGATACCGATCAATCGAATGTGCGGTATCGATCAATCGAATATGCGGTATCGATCAATCGAATGTTCGGTACCGACCAATCGAATGTGCGGTACCGATCAATCGAATGTGCGGTATCGTTAAATCGAATGTGCGATACCGATCAATCGAATGTGCGGTATCGATCAATCGAATGTGTGGTACCGATGAATCGAATGTGCGGTATCGATCAATCGAATGTGCGATACCGATTAATCGAATGTGCCGTATCGATCAATCGAATGTGCGGTATCGATCAATCGAATGTTCTGTACCAATCAATCGAATGTGCGGTACCGTTCAATCGAATGTTCCGTACCGATCAATCGAATGTGCGGTATCGATCAATCAAATATGCGGTATCGATCAATCGAAAGTGCGATATCGATCAATCGATTGTTCGGTAAAGATCAATCGAATGTGCGGTACCGATCAATGGAATGTTGAGTATCGATCAATGGAATGTTTGGTATCGATCAATCGAATGTTCGTTATCGATCAATCGAATGTGCGGTACCGATCAATCGAATGTGCGGTACCGATCAATCGAATGGGCGCTATCGATCTATGGAATGTTCCGTACCGATCAATCGAATGTTTGGTATCATTAAATAGAATGTGCGGTACCGATCAATCGAATGTTGAGTATCGATCAATGGAATGTTTGGTATCGATCAATCGAATGTTTGGTATCGATCAATCGAATGTGTGGTACCGATCAATCGAATGTGCGGTACCGATCAATCGAATGTTCGGTACCGATCAATCGAATGTGCGGTACCGATCAATCGAATGTTGAGTATCGATCAATGGAATGTTCGGTTCCGATCAATCGAATGTTCCGTACCGATCAATCGAATGTGCGGTATCGATCAATCGAATATGCGGTATCGATCAATCGAATGTTCGGTACCGACCAATCGAATGTGCGGTACCGATCAATCGAATGTGCGGTATCGATCAATGGAATGTTCTGTACCAATCAATCGAATGTGCGGTACCGTTCAATCGAATGTTCCGTACCGATCAATCGAATGTGCAGTATCGATCAATCGAATATGAGGTATCGATCAATCGAATGTTCGGTACCGACCAATCGAATGTGCGGTACCGATCAATCGAATGTGCGGTATCGATCAATCGAATGTTCTGTACTAATCAATCGAATGTGCGGTACCGTTCAATCGAATGTTCCGTACCTATCAATCGAATGTGCAGTATCGATCAATCAAATATGCGGTATCGATCAATCGAATGTTCGGTACCAATCAATCGAATGTGCGGTACCGATCTATAGAATGTGCGTTACCGGTCAATCGAATGTGCCTTGCCGATCAATCGAGTGTGCGGTACCGATCAATCGAATGTTCGGTACCGATCTATCGAATGTTCCGTACCGATCAATCGAATGTTTGGTATCGTTAAATCGAATGTGCGGTACCGATCAATCGAATGTGAGGATCGATCTATCGAATGTGCGATACCGATCAATCGAATGTGCGGTACCGATCAATCGAATGTGTGGTACCGATCAATCGAATGTGCGGTACCGTTCAATCGAATGTTCCCTACCGATCAATCGAATGTTTGGTATCGTTAAATCGAATATGCGGTACCGATCAATGGAATGTTGAGTATCGATCAATCGAATGATCGTTAAATCGAATGTGCGATACCGATCAATCGAATGTGCGGTATCGATCAATCGAATGTGTGGTACCGATGAATCGAATGCGCGGTATCGTTAAATCGAATGTGCGGTACCGATCTATCGAATGTGCGGTATCGATCAATCGAATGTGCGGTATCGATCAATCGAATGTTCTGTACCAATCAATCGAATGTGCGGTACCGTTCAATCGAATGTTCCGTACCGATCAATCGAATGTTTGGTATCGTTAAATCGAATGTGCGGTACCGATCAATGGAATGTTGAGTATCGTTCAATGGAATGTTCGGTTCTGATCAATCGCATATTCCGTACCGATCAATCGAATGTGCAGTATCGATCAATCAAATATGCGGTATCGATCAATCGAATGTGCGACACCGATCAATCGAATGTGCGGTACCGATCAATCGAATGTGCGGTACCGATCAATGGAATGTTTGGTATCGTTAAATCGAATGTGCGGTACCGTTAGTTCGAATGTGCGGTTCCGATCAATCGATTGTGCGGTAAAGATCATTCGAATGTTCGGTACCGATCAATCGAATGTGCGGTACCAATCAATCGAATGTGCGGTACCGATCTATAGAATGTGCGTTACCGTTCAATCGAATGTGCCTTGCGGACCAATCGAATGTGCGGTACCGATCAATCGAATGCTCGGTACCGATCTATCGAATGTTCCGTACCGATCAATCGAATGTTTGGTATCGTTAAATCGAATGTGCGTTACCGATCAATCGAATGTGAGTATCGATCTATCGAATGTGCGATACCGATCAATCGAATGTGCGGTACCGATCAATCGAATGTGCGGTACCGATCAATCGAATGTGCGGTACCGATTAATGGAATGTTTGGTATCGTTAAATCGAATGTGCGGTACCGTTAGTTCGAATGTGCGGTTCCGATCAATCGAATGTGCGGTACCGATCAATCGAATGCTCGGTACCGATCTATCGAATGTTCCGTACCGATCAATCGAATGTTTGGTATCGTTAAATCGAATGTGCGGTACCGATCAATCGAATGTGAGTATCGATCTATCGAATGTGCGATACCGATCAATCGAATGTGCGGTACCGATCAATCGAATGTGCGGTACCGATCAATCGAATGTGCGGTACCGATTAATGGAATGTTTGGTATCGTTAAATCGAATGTGCGGTACCGTTAGTTCGAATGTGCGGTTCCGATCAATCGATTGTGCGGTAAAGATCATTCGAATGTTCGGTACCGATCAATCGAATGTGCGGTACCAATCAATCGAATGTGCGGTAAAGATCTATAGAATGTTCCGTACCGATCAATGGAATGTTGAGTATCGATCAATGGAATGTTCGGTTCCGATCAATCGAATGTTCCGTACCGATCAATCGAATGTGCGGTATCGATCTATCGAATATGCGGTATCGATCAATCGAATGTTCGGTACCGATCAATCGAATGTGCGGTACCGATCAATCGAATGTTCGGTATCGTTAAATCGAATGTGCGATACCGATCAATCGAATGTGAGGTATCGATCAATCGAATGTGCGGTATCGATCAATCGAATATGCGGTATCGATCAATCGAATGTTCGGTACCGACCAATCGAATGTGCGGTACCGATCAATCGAATGTGCGGTATCGTTAATTCGAATGTGCGATACCGATCAATCGAATGTGCGGTATCGATCAATCGAATATGCGGTATCGATCAATCGAATGTTCGGTACCGACCAATCGAATGTGCGGTACCGATCAATCGAATGTGCGGTATCGTTAAATCGAATGTGCGATACCGATCAATCGAATGTGCGGTATCGATCAATCGAATGTGTGGTACCGATGAATCGAATGTGCGGTATCGATCAATCGAATGTGCGATACCGATTAATCGAATGTGTGGTATCGATCAATCGAATGTGCGGTATCGATCAATCGAATGTTCTGTACCAATCAATCGAATGTGCGGTACCGTTCAATCGAATGTTCCGTACCGATCAATCGAATGTGCGGTATCGATCAATCAAATATGCGGTATCGATCAATCGAAAGTGCGATATCGATCAATCGATTGTTCGGTAAAGATCAATCGAATGTTCGGTACCGATCAATCGAATGTGCAGTACCAATCAATCGAATGTGCTGTACCGATCTATAGAATGTGCGTTACCGGTCAATCGAATGTGCCTTGCCGATCAATCGAGTGTGCGGTACCGATCAATCGAATGTTCGGTACCGATCTATCGAATGTTCCGTACCGATCAATCGAATGTTTGGTATCGTTAAATCGAATGTGCGGTACCGATCAATCGAATGTGAGTATCGATCTATCGAATGTGCGATACCGATCAATCGAATGTGCGGTATCGATCAATCGAATATGCGGTATCGATCAATCGAATGTTCTGTACCAATCAATCGAATGTGCGGTACCGTTCAATCGAATGTTCCCTATACCGATCAATCGAATGTGCGGTATCGATCAATCAAATATGCGGTATCGATCAATCGAAAGTGCGATACCGATACATCGATTGTTCGGTAAAGATCAATCGAATGTTCGGTACCGATCAATCGAATGTGCAGTACCAATCAATCGAATGTGCTGTACCGATCTATAGAATGTGCGTTACCGGTCAATCGAATGTGCCTTGCCGAACAATCGAGTGTGCGGTACCGATCAATCGAATGTTCGGTACCGATCTATCGAATGTTCCGTACCGATCAATCGAATGTTTGGTATCGTTAAATCGAATGTGCGGTACCGATCAATCGAATGTGAGTATCGATCTATCGAATGTGCGATACCGATCAATCGAATGTGCGGTATCGATCAATCGAATATGCGGTATCGATCAATCGAATGTGCGGTACCGACCAATCGAATGTGCGGTACCGATCAATCGAATGTGCGGTATAGTTAAATCGAATGTGCGATACCGATCAATCGAATGTGCGGTATCGATAAATCGAATGTGTGGTACCGATGAATCGAATGTGCGGTATCGTTAAATCGAATGTGCGATACCGATCAATCGAATGTGCGGTATCGATCAATCGAATGTGCAGTATCGATCAATCGAATGTGCGGTATCGTTAAATCGAATGTGCGATACCGATCAATCGAAGGTGCGGTATCGATCAATCGAATGTTCCGTACCGATCAATCGAATGTGTGGTACCGATCTATCGAATGTTCCGTACCGATGAATCGAATGTTTGGTATCGTTAAATCGAATGTGCGGTACCGATCAATCGAATGTGAGGATCGATCTATCGAATGTGTGATACCGATCAATCGAATGTGCGGTACCGATCAATCGAATGTTCCGTACCGATCAATCGAATGTGCGGTACCGTTCAATCGAATGTTCCCTACCGATCAATCGAATGTTTGGTATCGTTAAATCGAATATGCGGTACCGATCAATGGAATGTTGAGTATCGATCAATGGAATGATCGTTAAATCGAATGTGCGATACCGATCAATCGAATGTGCGGTATCGATCAATCGAATGTGCGGTATCGATCAATCGAATGTTCTGTACCAATCAATCGAATGTGCGGTACCGTTCAATCGAATGTTCCGTACCGATCAATCGAATGTTTGGTATCGTTAAATCGAATGTGCGGTACCGATCAATGGAATGTTGAGTATCGTTCAATGGAATGTTCGGTTCCGATCAATCGAATGTTCCGTACCGATCAATCGAATGTTTGGTATCGTTAAATCGAATGTGCGGTACCGATCAATCGAATGTGAGTATCAATCTATCGAATGTGCGATACCGATCAATCGAATGTGCGGTACCGATCAATCGAATGTGTGGTACCGATCAATCGAATGTGCGGTACCGTTCAATCGAATGTTCCCTACCGATCAATCGAATGTGTCGTATCGTTAAATCGAATGTGCGGTACCGATCAATGGAATGTTGAGTATCGATCAATGGAATGTTCGGTTCCGATCAATCGAATGTTCCGTACCGATCAATCGAATGTGCGGTATCGATCAATCGAATATGCGGTATCGATCAATCGAATGTTCGGTACCGATCAATCGAATGTGCGGTACCGATCAATCGAATGTGCGGTATCGTTAAATCGAATGTGCGATACCGATCAATCGAATGTGAGGTATCGATCAATCGAATGTGCGGTATCGATCAATCGAATATGCGGTATCGATCAATCGAATGTTCGGTACCGACCAATCGAATGTGCGGTACCGATCAATCGAATGTGCGGTATCGTTAAATCGAATGTGCGATACCGATGAATCGAATGTGCGGTACCGATCAATCGAATGTGTGGTACCGATCAATCGAATGTGCGGTACCGTTCAATCGAATGTTCCCTACCGATCAATCGAATGTGTCGTATCGTTAAATCGAATGTGCGGTACCGATCAATGGAATGTTGAGTATCGATCAATGGAATGTTCGGTTCCGATCAATCGAATGTTCCGTACCGATCAATCGAATGTGCGGTATCGATCAATCGAATATGCGGTATCGATCAATCGAATGTTCGGTACCGATCAATCGAATGTGCGGTACCGATCAATCGAATGTGCGGTATCGTTAAATCGAATGTGCGATACCGATCAATCGAATGTGAGGTATCGATCAATCGAATGTGCGGTATCGATCAATCGAATATGCGGTATCGATCAATCGAATGTTCGGTACCGACCAATCGAATGTGCGGTACCGATCAATCGAATGTGCGGTATCGTTAAATCGAATGTGCGATACCGATCAATCGAATGTGCGGTATCGATCAATCGAATGTGTGGTACCGATGAATCGAATGTGCGGTATCGATCAATCGAATGTGCGATACCGATCAATCGAATGTGCGGTATCGATCAATCGAATGTGCGGTATCGATCAATCGAATGTTCGGTACCGATCAATCGAATGTGCAGTACCAATCAATCGAATGTGCTGTACCGATCTATAGAATGTGCGTTACCGGTCAATCGAATGTGCCTTGCCGATCAATCGAGTGTGCGGTACCGATCAATCGAATGTTCGGTACCGATCTATCGAATGTTCCGTACCGATCAATCGAATGTTTGGTATCGTTAAATCGAATGTGCGGTACCGATCAATCGAATGTGAGTATCGATCTATCGAATGTGCGATACCGATCAATCGAATGTGCGGTATCGATCAATCGAATATGCGGTATCGATCAATCGAATGTTCGGTACCGACCAATCGAATGTGCGGTACCGATCAATCGAATGTTCGGTATAGTTAAATCGAATGTGCGATACCGATCAATCGAATGTGCGGTATCGATAAATCGAATGTGTGGTACCGATCAATCGAATGTGCGGTATCGTTAAATCGAATGTGCGATACCGATCAATCGAAGGTGCGGTATCGATCAATCGAATGTTCCGTACCGATCAATCGAATGTGTGGTACCGATCTATCGAATGTTCCGTACCGATGAATCGAATGTTTGGTATCGTTAAATCGAATGTGCGGTACCGATCAATCGAATGTGAGGATCGATCTATCGAATGAGTGATACCGATCAATCGAATGTGCGGTACCGTTCAATCGAATGTACCCTACCGATCAATCGAATGTTTGGTATCGTTAAATCGAATATGCGGTACCGATCAATGGAATGTTGAGTATCGATCAATCGAATGATCGTTAAATCGAATGTGCGATACCGATCAATCGAATGTGCGGTATCGATCAATCGAATGTGTGGTACCGATGAATCGAATGCGCGGTATCGTTAAATCGAATGTGCGGTACCGATCTATCGAATGTGCGGTATCGATCAATCGAATGTGCGGTATCGATCAATCGAATGTTCTGTACCAATCAATCGAATGTGCGGTACCGTTCAATCGAATGTTCCGTACCGATCAATCGAATGTTTGGTATCGTTAAATCGAATGTGCGGTACCGATCAATGGAATGTTGAGTATCGTTCAATGGAATGTTCGGTTCTGATCAATCGCATGTTCCGTACCGATCAATCGAATGTGCAGTATCGATCAATCAAATATGCGGTGTCGATCAATCGAATGTGCGACACCGATCAATCGAATGTGCGGTACCGATCAATCGAATGTGCGGTACCGATCAATGGAATGTTTGGTATCGTTAAATCGAATGTGCGGTACCGTTAGTTCGAATGTGCGGTTCCGATCAATCGATTGTGCGGTAAAGATCATTCGAATGTTCGGTACCGATCAATCGAATGTGCGGTACCAATCAATCGAATGTGCGGTACCGATCTATAGAATGTGCGTTACCGTTCAATCGAATGTGCCTTGCCGACCAATCGAATGTGCGGTACCGATCAATCGAATGCTCGGTACCGATCTATCGAATGTTCCGTACCGATCAATCGAATGTTTGGTATCGTTAAATCGAATGTGCGGTACCGATCAATCGAATGTGAGTATCGATCTATCGAATGTGCGATACCGATCAATCGAATGTGCGGTACCGATCAATCGAATGTGCGGTACCGATCAATCGAATGTGCGGTACCGATTAATGGAATGTTTGGTATCGTTAAATCGAATGTGCGGTACCGTTAGTTCGAATGTGCGGTTCCGATCAATCGAATGTGCGGTACCGATCAATCGAATGCTCGGTACCGATCTATCGAATGTTCCGTACCGATCAATCGAATGTTTGGTATCGTTAAATCGAATGTGCGGTACCGATCAATCGAATGTGAGTATCGATCTATCGAATGTGCGATACCGATCAATCGAATGTGCGGTACCGATCAATCGAATTTGCGGTACCGATCAATCGAATGTGCGGTACCGATCAATGGAATGTTTGGTATCGTTAAATCGAATGTGCGGTACCGTTAGTTCGAATGTGCGGTTCCGATCAATCGATTGTGCGGTAAAGATCATTCGAATGTTCGGTACCGATCAATCGAATGTGCGGTACCAATCAATCGAATGTGCGGTACCGATCTATAGAATGTGCGTTACCGTTCAATCGAATGTGCCTTGCCGACCAATCGAATGTGCGGTACCGATCAATCGAATGCTCGGTACCGATCTATCGAATGTTCCGTACCGATCAATCGAATGTTTGGTATCGTTAAATCGAATGTGCGGTACCGATCAATCGAATGTGAGTATCGATCTATCGAATGTGCGATACCGATCAATCGAATGTGCGGTACCGATCAATCGAATGTGTGGTACCGATCAATCGAATGTGCGGTACCGTTCAATCGAATGTTCCCTACCGATCAATCGAATGTTTCGTATCGTTAAATCGAATGTGCGGTACCGATCAATGGAATGTTGAGTATCGATCAATGGAATGTTCGGTTCCGATCAATCGAATGTTCCGTACCGATCAATCGAATGTGCGGTATCGATCAATCGAATATGCGGTATCGATCAATCGAATGTTCGGTACCGATCAATCGAATGTGCGGTACCGATCAATCGAATGTGCGGTATCGTTAAATCGAATGTGCGATACCGATCAATCGAATGTGAGGTATCGATCAATCGAATGTGCGGTATCGATCAATCGAATATGCGGTATCGATCAATCGAATGTTCGGTACCGACCAATCGAATGTGCGGTACCGATCAATCGAATGTGCGGTATCGTTAAATCGAATGTGCGATACCGATCAATCGAATGTGCGGTATCGATCAATCGAATATGCGGTATCGATCAATCGAATGTTCGGTACCGACCAATCGAATGTGACTTGCCGATCAATCGAATGTGCGGTATCGTTAAATCGAATGTGCGATACCGATCAATCGAATGTGCGGTATCGATCAATCGAATGTGTGGTACCGATGAATCGAATGTGCGGTATCGATCAATCGAATGTGCGATACCGATTAATCGAATGTGCGGTATCGATCAATCGAATGTGCGGTATCGATCAATCGAATGTTCTGTACCAATCAATCGAATGTGCGGTACCGTTCAATCGAATGTTCCGTACCGATCAATCGAATGTGCGGTATCGATCAATCAAATATGCGGTATCGATCAATCGAAAGTGCGATACCGATTAATCGATTGTTCGGTAAAGATCAATCGAATATTCGGTACCGATCAATCGAATGTGCAGTACCAATCAATCGAATGTGCTGTACCGATCTATAGAATGTGCGTTACCGGTCAATCGAATGTGCCTTGCCGATCAATCGAGTGTGCGGTACCGATCAATCGAATGTTCGGTACCGATCTATCGAATGTTCCGTACCGATCAATCGAATGTTTGGTATCGTTAAATCGAATGTGCGGTACCGATCAATCGAATGTGAGTATCGATCTATCGAATGTGCGATACCGATCAATCGAATGTGCGGTATCGATCAATCGAATATGCGGTATCGATCAATCGAATGTTCGGTACCGTTCAATCGAATGTTCCGTACCGATCAATCGAATGTTTGGTATCGTTAAATCGAATGTGCGGTACCGATCAATCGAATGTTCCGTACCGATCAATCGAATGTGCGGTACCGACCAATCGAATGTGCGGTACCGATCAATCGAATGTGCGGTATAGTTAAATCGAATGTGCGATACCGATCAATCGAATGTGCGGTATCGATAAATCGAATGTGTGGTACCGATGAATCGAATGTGCGGTATCGTTAAATCGAATGTGCGATACCGATCAATCGAATGTGCGGTATCGATCAATCGAATGTGCAGTATCGATCAATCGAATGTGCGGTATCGTTAAATCGAATGTGCGATACCGATCAATCGAAGGTGCGGTATCGATCAATCGAATGTTCCGTACCGATCATTCGAATGTGTGGTACCGATCTATCGAATGTTCCGTACCGATGAATCGAATGTTTGGTATCGTTAAATCGAATGTGCGGTACCGATCAATCGAATGTGAGGATCGATCTATCGAATGTGTGATACCGATCAATCGAATGTGCGGTACCGATCAATCGAATGTGTGGTACCGATCAATCGAATGTGCGGTACCGTTCAATCGAATGTTCCCTACCGATCAATCGAATGTTTGGTATCGTTAAATCGAATATGCGGTACCGATCAATGGAATGTTGAGTATCGATCAATGGAATGATCGTTAAATCGAATGTGCGATACCGATCAATCGAATGTGCGGTATCGATCAATCGAATGTGCGGTATCGATCAATCGAATGTTCTGTACCAATCAATCGAATGTGCGGTACCGTTCAATCGAATGTTCCGTACCGATCAATCGAATGTTTGGTATCGTTAAATCGAATGTGCGGTACCGATCAATGGAATGTTGAGTATCGTTCAATGGAATGTTCGGTTCCGATCAATCGCATGTTGAGTATCGATCAATCGAATGTTCCGTACCGATCAATCGAATGTGCGGTACCGTTCAATCGAATGTTCCCTACCGATCAATCGAATGTTTGGTATCGTTAAATCGAATATGCGGTACCGATCAATGGAATGTTGAGTATCGATCAATGGAATGATCGTTAAATCGAATGTGCGATACCGATCAATCGAATGTGCGGTATCGATCAATCGAATGTGCGGTATCGATCAATCGAATGTTCTGTACCAATCAATCGAATGTGCGGTACCGTTCAATCGAATGTTCCGTACCGATCAATCGAATGTTTGGTATCGTTAAATCGAATGTGCGGTACCGATCAATGGAATGTTGAGTATCGTTCAATGGAATGTTCGGTTCCGATCAATCGCATGTTGAGTATCGATCAATGGAATGTTCGGTTCCGATCAATCGAATGTTCCGTACCGATCAATCGAATGTTTGGTATCGTTAAATCGAATGTGCGGTACCGATCAATCGAATGTGAGTATCGATCAATCGAATGTGCGATACCGATCAATCGAATGTGCGGTACCGATCAATCGAATGTGTGGTACCGATCAATCGAATGTGCGGTACCGTTCAATCGAATGTTCCCTACCGATCAATCGAATGTGTCGTATCGTTAAATCGAATGTGCGGTACCGATCAATGGAATGTTCGGTTCCGATCAATCGAATGTTCCGTACCGATCAATCGAATGTGCGGTATCGATCAATCGAATATGCGGTATCGATCAATCGAATGTTCGGTACCGATCAATCGAATGTGCGGTACCGATCAATCGAATGTGCGGTATCGTTAAATCGAATGTGCGATACCGATCAATCGAATGTGAGGTATCGATCAATCGAATGTGCGGTATCGATCAATCGAATATGCGGTATCGATCAATCGAATGTTCGGTACCGACCAATCGAATGTGCGGTACCGATCAATCGAATGTGCGGTATCGTTAAATCGAATGTGCGATACCGATCAATCGAATGTGCGGTATCGATCAATCGAATGTGTGGTACCGATGAATCGAATGTGCGGTATCGATCAATCGAATGTGCGATACCGATCAATCGAATGTGCGGTATCGATCAATCGAATGTGCGGTATCGATCAATCGAATGTTCTGTACCAATCAATCGAATGTGCGGTACCGTTCAATCGAATGTTCCGTACCGATCAATCGAATGTGCGGTATCGATTAATCAAATATGCGGTATCGATCAATCGAAAGTGCGATACCGATCAATCGATTGTTCGGTAAAGATCAATCGAATGTTCGGTACCGATCAATCGAATGTGCAGTACCAATCAATCGAATGTGCTGTACCGATCTATAGAATGTGCGTTACCGGTCAATCGAATGTGCCTTGCCGATCAATCGAGTGTGCGGTACCGATCAATCGAATGTTCGGTACCGATCTATCGAATGTTCCGTACCGATCAATCGAATGTTTGGTATCGTTAAATCGAATGTGCGGTACCGATCAATCGAATGTGAGTATCGATCTATCGAATGTGCGATACCGATCAATCGAATGTGCGGTATCGATCAATCGAATATGCGGTATCGATCAATCGAATGTTCGGTACCGACCAATCGAATGTGCGGTACCGATCAATCGAATGTGCGGTATAGTTAAATCGAATGTGCGATACCGATCAATCGAATGTGCGGTATCGATAAATCGAATGTGTGGTACCGATCAATCGAATGTGCGGTATCGTTAAATCGAATGTGCGATACCGATCAATCGAAGGTGCGGTATCGATCAATCGAATGTTCCGTACCGATCAATCGAATGTGTGGTACCGATCTATCGAATGTTCCGTACCGATGAATCGAATGTTTTGTATCGTTAAATCGAATGTGCGGTACCGATCAATCGAATGTGAGGATCGATCTATCGAATGTGTGATACCGATCAATCGAATGTGCGGAACCGTTCAATCGAATGTTCCCTACCGATCAATCGAATGTTTGGTATCGTTAAATCGAATATGCGGTACCGATCAATGGAATGTTGAGTATCGATCAATCGAATGATCGTTAAATCGAATGTGCGATACCGATCAATCGAATGTGCGGTATCGATCAATCGAATGTGTGGTACCGATGAATCGAATGCGCGGTATCGTTAAATCGAATGTGCGGTACCGATCTATCGAATGTGCGGTATCGATCAATCGAATGTGCGGTATCGATCAATCGAATGTTCTGTACCAATCAATCGAATGTGCGGTACCGTTCAATCGAATGTTCCGTACCGATCAATCGAATGTTTGGTATCGTTAAATCGAATGTGCGGTACCGATCAATGGAATGTTGAGTATCGTTCAATGGAATGTTCGGTTCTGATCAATCGCATGTTCCGTACCGATCAATCGAATGTGCAGTATCGATCAATCAAATATGCGGTATCGATCAATCGAATGTGCGACACCGATCAATCGAATGTGCGGTACCGATCAATCGAATGTGCGGTACCGATCAATGGAATGTTTGGTATCGTTAAATCGAATGTGCGGTACCGTTAGTTCGAATGTGCGGTTCCGATCAATCGATTGTGCGGTAAAGATCATTCGAATGTTCGGTACCGATCAATCGAATGTGCGGTACCAATCAATCGAATGTGCGGTACCGATCTATAGAATGTGCGTTACCGTTCAATCGAATGTGCCTTGCCGACCAATCGAATGTGCGGTACCGATCAATCGAATGCTCGGTACCGATCTATCGAATGTTCCGTACCGATCAATCGAATGTTTGGTATCGTTAAATCGAATGTGCGGTACCGATCAATCGAATGTGAGTATCGATCTATCGAATGTGCGATACCGATCAATCGAATGTGCGGTACCGATCAATCGAATGTGCGGTACCGATCAATCGAATGTGCGGTACCGATCAATGGAATGTTTGGTATCGTTAAATCGAATGTGCGGTACCGTTAGTTCGAATGTGCGGTTCCGATCAATCGATTGTGCGGTAAAGATCATTCGAATGTTCGGTACCGATCAATCGAATGTGCGGTACCAATCAATCGAATGTGCGGTACCGATCTATAGAATGTGCGTTACCGTTCAATCGAATGTGCCTTGCCGACCAATCGAATGTGCGGTACCGATCAATCGAATGCTCGGTACCGATCTATCGAATGTTCCGTACCGATCAATCGAATGTTTGGTATCGTTAAATCGAATGTGCGGTACCGATCAATCGAATGTGAGTATCGATCTATCGAATGTGCGATACCGATCAATCGAATGTGCGGTACCGATCAATCGAATGTGTGGTACCGATCAATCGAATGTGCGGTACCGTTCAATCGAATGTTCCCTACCGATCAATGGAATGTTTCGTATCGTTAAATCGAATGTGCGGTACCGATCAATGGAATGTTGAGTATCGATCAATGGAATGTTCGGTTCCGATCAATCGAATGTTCCGTACCGATCAATCGAATGTGCGGTATCGATCAATCGAATATGCGGTATCGATCAATCGAATGTTCGGTACCGATCAATCGAATGTGCGGTACCGATCAATCGAATGTGCGGTATCGTTAAATCGAATGTGCGATACCGATCAATCGAATGTGAGGTATCGATCAATCGAATGTGCGGTATCGATCAATCGAATATGCGGTATCGATCAATCGAATGTTCGGTACCGACCAATCGAATGTGCGGTACCGATCAATCGAATGTGCGGTATCGTTAAATCGAATGTGCGATACCGATCAATCGAATGTGCGGTATCGATCAATCGAATATGCGGTATCGATCAATCGAATGTTCGGTACCGACCAATCGAATGTGCCTTGCCGATCAATCGAATGTGCGGTATCGTTAAATCGAATGTGCGATACCGATCAATCGAATGTGCGGTATCGATCAATCGAATGTGTGGTACCGATGAATCGAATGTGCGGTATCGATCAATCGAATGTGCGATACCGATTAATCGAATGTGCGGTATCGATCAATCGAATGTGCGGTACCGATCAATCGAATGTGTGGTACCGATCAATCGAATGTGCGGTACCGTTCAATCGAATGTTCCCTACCGATCAATCGAATGTTTGGTATCGTTAAATCGAATATGCGGTACCGATCAATGGAATGTTGAGTATCGATCAATGGAATGATCGTTAAATCGAATGTGCGATACCGATCAATCGAATGTGCGGTATCGATCAATCGAATGTGCGGTATCGATCAATCGAATGTTCTGTACCAATCAATCGAATGTGCGGTACCGTTCAATCGAATGTTCCGTACCGATCAATCGAATGTTTGGTATCGTTAAATCGAATGTGCGGTACCGATCAATGGAATGTTGAGTATCGTTCAATGGAATGTTCGGTTCCGATCAATCGCATGTTGAGTATCGATCAATCGAATGTTCCGTACCGATCAATCGAATGTGCGGTACCGTTCAATCGAATGTTCCCTACCGATCAATCGAATGTTTGGTATCGTTAAATCGAATATGCGGTACCGATCAATGGAATGTTGAGTATCGATCAATGGAATGATCGTTAAATCGAATGTGCGATACCGATCAATCGAATGTGCGGTATCGATCAATCGAATGTGCGGTATCGATCAATCGAATGTTCTGTACCAATCAATCGAATGTGCGGTACCGTTCAATCGAATGTTCCGTACCGATCAATCGAATGTTTGGTATCGTTAAATCGAATGTGCGGTACCGATCAATGGAATGTTGAGTATCGTTCAATGGAATGTTCGGTTCCGATCAATCGCATGTTGAGTATCGATCAATGGAATGTTCGGTTCCGATCAATCGAATGTTCCGTACCGATCAATCGAATGTTTGGTATCGTTAAATCGAATGTGCGGTACCGATCAATCGAATGTGAGTATCGATCAATCGAATGTGCGATACCGATCAATCGAATGTGCGGTACCGATCAATCGAATGTGTGGTACCGATCAATCGAATGTGCGGTACCGTTCAATCGAATGTTCCCTACCGATCAATCGAATGTGTCGTATCGTTAAATCGAATGTGCGGTACCGATCAATGGAATGTTGAGTATCGATCTATCGAATGTTCGGTTCCGATCAATCGAATGTTCCGTACCGATCAATCGAATGTGCGGTATCGATCAATCGAATATGCGGTATCGATCAATCGAATGTTCGGTACCGATCAATCGAATGTGCGGTACCGATCAATCGAATGTGCGGTATCGTTAAATCGAATGTGCGATACCGATCAATCGAATGTGAGGTATCGATCAATCGAATGTGCGGTATCGATCAATCGAATATGCGGTATCGATCAATCGAATGTTCGGTACCGACCAATCGAATGTGCGGTACCGATCAATCGAATGTGCGGTATCGTTAAATCGAATGTGCGATACCGATCAATCGAATGTGCGGTATCGATCAATCGAATGTGTGGTACCGATGAATCGAATGTGCGGTATCGATCAATCGAATGTGCGATACCGATCAATCGAATGTGCGGTATCGATCAATCGAATGTGCGGTATCGATCAATCGAATGTTCTGTACCAATCAATCGAATGTGCGGTACCGTTCAATCGAATGTTCCGTACCGATCAATCGAATGTGCGGTATCGATTAATCAAATATGCGGTATCGATCAATCGAAAGTGCGATACCGATCAATCGATTGTTCGGTAAAGATCAATCGAATGTTCGGTACCGATCAATCGAATGTGCAGTACCAATCAATCGAATGTGCTGTACCGATCTATAGAATGTGCGTTACCGGTCAATCGAATGTGCCTTGCCGATCAATCGAGTGTGCGGTACCGATCAATCGAATGTTCGGTACCGATCTATCGAATGTTCCGTACCGATCAATCGAATGTTTGGTATCGTTAAATCGAATGTGCGGTACCGATCAATCGAATGTGAGTATCGATCTATCGAATGTGCGATACCGATCAATCGAATGTGCGGTATCGATCAATCGAATATGCGGTATCGATCAATCGAATGTTCGGTACCGACCAATCGAATGTGCGGTAAAGATCAATCGAATGTGCGGTATCGTTAAATCGAATGTGCGATACCGATCAATCGAATGTGCGGTATCGATAAATCGAATGTGTGGTACCGATCAATCGAATGTGCGGTATCGTTAAATCGAATGTGCGATACCGATCAATCGAAGGTGCGGTATCGATCAATCGAATGTTCCGTACCGATCAATCGAATGTGTGGTACCGATCTATCGAATGTTCCGTACCGATGAATCGAATGTTTTGTATCGTTAAATCGAATGTGCGGTACCGATCAATCGAATGTGAGGATCGATCTATCGAATGTGTGATACCGATCAATCGAATGTGCGGTACCGTTCAATCGAATGTTCCCTACCGATCAATCGAATGTTTGGTATCGTTAAATCGAATATGCGGTACCGATCAATGGAATGTTGAGTATCGATCAATCGAATGATCGTTAAATCGAATGTGCGATACCGATCAATCGAATGTGCGGTATCGATCAATCGAATGTGTGGTACCGATCAATCGAATACGCGGTATCGTTAAATCGAATGTGCGGTACCGATCTATCGAATGTGCGGTACCGATTAATCGATTGTTCGGTAAAGATCAATCGAATATTCGGTACCGATCAATCGAATGTGCAGTACCAATCAATCGAATGTGCTGTACCGATCTATAGAATGTGCGTTACCGGTCAATCGAATGTGCCTTGCCGATCAATCGAGTGTGCGGTACCGATCAATCGAATGTTCGGTACCGATCTATCGAATGTTCCGTACCGATCAATCGAATGTTTGGTATCGTTAAATCGAATGTGCGGTACCGATCAATTGAATGTGAGTATCGATCTATCGAATGTGCGGTACCGATCAATCGAATGTGCGGTACCGATCAATCGAATATGCGGTATCGATCAATCGAATGTGCGGTACCGTTCAATCGAATGTTCCGTACCGATCAATCGAATGTTTGGTATCGTTAAATCGAATGTGCGGTACCGATCAATGGAATGTTGAGTATCGTTCAATGGAATGTTCGGTTCTGATCAATCGCATGTTCCGTACCGATCAATCGAATGTGCAGTATCGATCAATCAAATATGCGGTATCGATCAATCGAATGTGCGACACCGATCAATCGAATGTGCGGTACCGATCAATCGAATGTGCGGTACCGATCAATGGAATGTTTGGTATCGTTAAATCGAATGTGCGGTACCGTTAGTTCGAATGTGCGGTTCCGATCAATCGATTGTGCGGTAAAGATCATTCGAATGTTCGGTACCGATCAATCGAATGTGCGGTACCAATCAATCGAATGTGCGGTACCGATCTATAGAATGTGCGTTACCGTTCAATCGAATGTGCCTTGCCGACCAATCGAATGTGCGGTACCGATCAATCGAATGCTCGGTACCGATCTATCGAATGTTCCGTACCGATCAATCGAATGTTTGGTATCGTTAAATCGAATGTGCGGTACCGATCAATCGAATGTGAGTATCGATCTATCGAATGTGCGATACCGATCAATCGAATGTGCGGTACCGATCAATCGAATGTGCGGTACCGATCAATCGAATGTGCGGTACCGATCAATGGAATGTTTGGTATCGTTAAATCGAATGTGCGGTACCGTTAGTTCGAATTTGCGGTTCCGATCAATCGATTGTGCGGTAAAGATCATTCGAATGTTCGGTACCGATCAATCGAATGTGCGGTACCAATCAATCGAATGTGCGGTACCGATCTATAGAATGTGCGTTACCGTTCAATCGAATGTGCCTTGCCGACCAATCGAATGTGCGGTACCGATCAATCGAATGCTCGGTACCGATCTATCGAATGTTCCGTACCGATCAATCGAATGTTTGGTATCGTTAAATCGAATGTGCGGTACCGATCAATCGAATGTGAGTATCGATCTATCGAATGTGCGATACCATCGAATGTGCGGTACCGATCAATCGAATGTGTGGTACCGATCAATCGAATGTGCGGTACCGTTCAATCGAATGTTCCCTACCGATCAATCGAATGTTTCGTATCGTTAAATCGAATGTGCGGTACCGATCAATGGAATGTTGAGTATCGATCAATGGAATGTTCGGTTCCGATCAATCGAATGTTCCGTACCGATCAATCGAATGTGCGGTATCGATCAATCGAATATGCGGTATCGATCAATCGAATGTTCGGTACCGATCAATCGAATGTGCGGTACCGATCAATCGAATGTGCGGTATCGTTAAATCGAATGTGCGATACCGATCAATCGAATGTGAGGTATCGATCAATCGAATGTGCGGTATCGATCAATCGAATATGCGGTATCGATCAATCGAATGTTCGGTACCGACCAATCGAATGTGCGGTACCGATCAATCGAATGTGCGGTATCGTTAAATCGAATGTGCGATACCGATCAATCGAATGTGCGGTATCGATCAATCGAATATGCGGTATCGATCAATCGAATGTTCGGTACCGACCAATCGAATGTGCGGTACCGTTCAATCGAATGTTCCGTACCGATCAATCGAATATGCGGTATCGATCAATCGAATGTTCGGTACCGACCAATCGAATGTGCGGTACCGTTCAATCGAATGTTCCGTACCGATCAATCGAATGTGCGATACCGATTAATCGAATGTGCGGTATCGATCAATCGAATGTGCGGTATCGATCAATCGAATGTTCTGTACCAATCAATCGAATGTGCGGTACCGTTCAATCGAATGTTCCGTACCGATCAATCGAATGTGCGGTATCGATCAATCAAATATGCGGTATCGATCAATCGAAAGTGCGATACCGATTAATCGATTGTTCGGTACCGATCAATCGAATGTGCAGTACCAATCAATCGAATGTGCTGTACCGATCTATAGAATGTGCGTTACCGGTCAATCGAATGTGCCTTGCCGATCAATCGAGTGTGCGGTACCGATCAATCGAATGTTCGGTACCGATCTATCGAATGTTCCGTACCGATCAATCGAATGTTTGGTATCGTTAAATCGAATGTGCGGTACCGATCAATCGAATGTGAGTATCGATCTATCGAATGTGCGATACCGATCAATCGAATGTGCGGTATCGATCAATCGAATATGCGGTATCGATCAATCGAATGTGCGGTACCGACCAATCGAATGTGCGGTACCGATCAATCGAATGTGCGGTATAGTTAAATCGAATGTGCGATACCGATCAATCGAATGTGCGGTATCGATAAATCGAATGTGTGGTACCGATGAATCGAATGTGCGGTATCGTTAAATCGAATATGCGATACCGATCAATCGAATGTGCGGTATCGATCAATCGAATGTGCAGTATCGATCAATCGAATGTGCGGTATCGTTAAATCGAATGTGCGATACCGATCAATCGAAGGTGCGGTATCGATCAATCGAATGTTCCGTACCGATCAATCGAATGTGTGGTACCGATCTATCGAATGTTCCGTACCGATGAATCGAATGTTTGGTATCGTTAAATCGAATGTGCGGTACCGATCAATCGAATGTGAGGATCGATCTATCGAATGTGTGATACCGATCAATCGAATGTGCGGTACCGATCAATCGAATGTTCCGTACCGATCAATCGAATGTGCGGTACCGTTCAATCGAATGTTCCCTACCGATCAATCGAATGTTTGGTATCGTTAAATCGAATATGCGGTACCGATCAATGGAATGTTGAGTATCGATCAATGGAATGATCGTTAAATCGAATGTGCGATACCGATCAATCGAATGTGCGGTATCGATCAATCGAATGTGCGGTATCGATCAATCGAATGTTCTGTACCAATCAATCGAATGTGCGGTACCGTTCAATCGAATGTTCCGTACCGATCAATCGAATGTTTGGTATCGTTAAATCGAATGTGCGGTACCGATCAATGGAATGTTGAGTATCGTTCAATGGAATGTTCGGCTCAGATCAATCGCATGTTGAGTATCGATCAATGGAATGTTCGGTTCCGATCAATCGAATGTTCCGTACCGATCAATCGAATGTTTGGTATCGTTAAATCGAATGTGCGGTACCGATCAATCGAATGTGAGTATCGATCTATCGAATGTGCGATACCGATCAATCGAATGTGCGGTACCGATCAATCGAATGTGTGGTACCGATCAATCGAATGTGCGGTACCGTTCAATCGAATGTTCCCTACCGATCAATCGAATGTGTCGTATCGTTAAATCGAATGTGCGGTACCGATCAATGGAATGTTGAGTATCGATCAATGGAATGTTCGGTTCCGATCAATCGAATGTTCCGTACCGATCAATCGAATGTGCGGTATCGATCAATCGAATGTGCGGTATCGTTAAATCGAATGTGCGATACCGATCAATCGAATGTGAGGTATCGATCAATCGAATGTGCGGTATCGATCAATCGAATATGCGGTATCGATCAATCGAATGTTCGGTACCGACCAATCGAATGTGCGGTACCGATCAATCGAATGTGCGGTATCGTTAAATCGAATGTGCGATACCGATCAATCGAATGTGCGGTATCGATCAATCGAATGTGTGGTACCGATGAATCGAATGTGCGGTATCGATCAATCGAATGTGCGATACCGATCAATCGAATGTGCGGTATCGATCAATCGAATGTGCGGTATCGATCAATCGAATGTTCTGTACCAATCAATCGAATCTGCGGTACCGTTCAATCGAATGTTTCGTACCGATCAATCGAATGTGCGGTATCGATCAATCAAATATGCGGTATCGATCAATCGAAAGTGCGATACCGATCAATCGATTGTTCGGTAAAGATCAATCGAATGTTCGGTACCGATCAATCGAATGTTCCGTACCGATCAATCGAATGTGCGTTACCGGTCAATCGAATGTGCCTTGCCGATCAATCGAGTGTGCGGTACCGATCAATCGAATGTTCGGTACCGATCTATCGAATGTTCCGTACCGATCAATCGAATGTTTGGTATCGTTAAATCGAATGTGCGGTACCGATCAATCGAATGTGAGTATCGATCTATCGAATGTGCGATACCGATCAATCGAATGTGCGGTATCGATCAATCGAATATGCGGTATCGATCAATCGAATGTTCGGTACCGACCAATCGAATGTGCGGTACCGATCAATCGAATGTGCGGTATAGTTAAATCGAATGTGCGATACCGATCAATCGAATGTGCGGTATCGATAAATCGAATGTGTGGTACCGATCAATGGAATGTGCGGTATCGTTAAATCGAATGTGCGATACCGACCAATCGAAGGTGCGGTATCGATCAATCGAATGTTCCGTACCGATCAATCGAATGTGTGGCACCGATCTATCGAATGTTCCGTACCGATCAATCGAATGTTTGGTATCGTTAAATCGAATGTGCGGTACCGATCAATCGAATGTGAGGATCGATCTATCGAATGTGTGATACCGATCAATCGAATGTGCGGTACCGATCAATCGAATGTTCCGTACCGATCAATCGAATGTGCGGTACCGTTCAATCGAATGTTCCCTACCGATCAATCGAATGTTTGGTATCGTTAAATCGAATATGCGGTACCGATCAATGGAATGTTGAGTATCGATCAATGGAATGATCGTTAAATCGAATGTGCGATACCGATCAATCGAATGTGCGGTATCGATCAATCGAATGTGCGGTATCGATCAATCGAATGTTCTGTACCAATCAATCGAATGTCCGTTACCGTTCAATCGAATGTTCCGTACCGATCAATCGAATATTTGGTATCGTTAAATCGAATGTGCGGTACCGATCAATGGAATATTGAGTATCGTTCAATGGAATGTTCGGTTCCGATCAATCGCATGTTCCGTACCGATCAACCGAATGTGCAGTATCGATCAATCAAATATGCGGTATCGATCAATCGAATGTGCGACACCGATCAATCGAATGTGCGGTACCGATCAATCGAATGTGCGGTACCGATCAATGGAATGTTTGGTATCGTTAAATCGAATGTGCGGTACCGTTAGTTCGAATGTGCGGTTCCGATCAATCGATTGCGGTACAGATCAATAGAATGTTCGGTACCAATCAATCGAATGTGCGGTAACAATCAATCGAATTTGCGGTACCGATCTATAGAATGTGCGTTACCGATCAATCGAATGTGCCTTGCCGAGCAATCGAATGTTCGGTACCGATCTATCGAATGTTCCGTACCGATCAATCGAATGTTTGGTATCGCTAAATCGAATGTTCGAATGTTGAGTATCGATCAATGGAATGTTTGGTATCGATCAATCGAATGTGCGGTACCGATCTATCGAATGTGCGGTACCGATCAATCGAATGTGCGGTATCGATCAATCGAATGTTCCGTACCGATCAATCGAATGTTCGGTACCGATCTATCGAATGTTCCGTACCGATCAATCGAATGTTTGGTATCGTTAAATCGAATGTGCTGTACCGATCAATCGAATGTTGAGTATCGATCAATGGAATGTTTGGTATCGTTAAATCGAATGTTCGGTATCGATCAATCGAATGTGCGGTACCGATCAATCGAATGTTCGGTACCGATCTATCGAATGTTCCCTACCGATCAATCGAATGTTTGGTATCGTTAAATCGAATATGCGGTACCGATCAATGGAATGTTGAGTATCGATCAATGGAATGATCGTTAAATCGAATGTGCGATACCGATCAATCGAATGTGCGGTATCGATCAATCGAATGTGCGGTATCGATCAATCGAATGTTCTCTACCAATCAATCGAATGTGCGGTACCGTTCAATCGAATGTTCCGTACCGATCAATCGAATGTTTGGTATCGTTAAATCGAATGTGCGGTACCGATCAATGGAATGTTGAGTATCGATCAATGGAATGTTCGGTTCCGATCAATCGCATGTTCCGTACCGATCAACCGAATGTGCAGTATCGATCAATCAAATATGCGGTATCGATCAATCGAATGTGCGACACCGATCAATCGAATGTGCGGTACCGATCAATCGAATGTGCGGTACCGATCAATGGAATGTTTGGTATCGTTAAATCGAATGTGCGGTACCGTTAGTTCGAATGTGCGGTTCCGATCAATCGATTGCGGTACAGATCAATAGAATGTTCGGTACCAATCAATCGAATGTGCGGTACCAATCATTCGAATTTGCGGTACCGATCTATAGAATGTGCGTTACCGATCAATCGAATGTGCCTTGCCGATCATTCGAATGTTCGGTACCGATCTATCGAATGTTCCGTACCGATCAATCGAATGTTTGGTATCGCTAAATCGAATGTTCGAATGTTGAGTATCGATCAATGGAATGTTTGGTATCGATCAATCGAATGTGCGGTACCGATCTATCGAATGTGCGGTACCGATCAATCGAATGTGCGGTATCGATCAATCGAATGTTCCGTACCGATCAATCGAATGTTCGGTACCGATCTATCGAATGTTCCGTACCGATCAATCGAATGTTTGGTATCGTTAAATCGAATGTGCTGTACCGATCAATCGAATGTTGAGTATCGATCAATGGAATTTTTGGTATCGTTAAATCGAATGTTCGGTATCGATCAATCGAATGTGCGGTACCGATCAATCGAATGTGCGGTACCGATCAATCGAATGTTCGGTACCGATCTATCGAATGTTCCGTACCGATCAATCGAATGTTTGGTATCGTTAAATCGAATGTGCGGTACCGATCAATCGAATGTTGAGTATCGATCAATGGAATGTTTATCGATCAATCGAATGTTTGGTATCGATCAATCGAATGTGCGGTACCGATCAATCGAATGTGCGGTACCGATCAATCGAATGTTCGGTACCGATCAATCGAATGTGCGGTACCGATCAATCGAATGTTGAGTATCGATCAATGGAATGTTCGGTTCCGATCAATCGAATGTTCCGTACCGATCAATCGAATGTTTGGTATCGTTAAATCGAATGTGCGGTACCGATCAATCGAATGTGAGTATCGATCTATCGAATGTGCGATACCGATCAATCGAATGTGCGGTACCGATCAATCGAATGTGTGGTATCGATCAATGGAATGTTCTGTACCAATCAATCGAATGTGCGGTACCGTTCAATCGAATGTTCCGTACCGATCAATCGAATGTGCAGTATCGATCAATCGAATATGCGGTATCGATCAATCGAATGTTCGGTACCGACCAATCGAATGTGCAGAACCGATCAATCGAATGTGCGGCATCGATCAATCGAATGTTCTGTACTAATCAATCGAATGTGCGGTACCGTTCAATCGAATGTTCCGTACCTATCAATCGAATGTGCAGTATCGATCAATCAAATATGTGGTATCGATCAATCGAATTTTCGGTACCAATCAATCGAATGTGCGGTACCGATCTATAGAATGTGCGTTACCGGTCAATCGAATGTGCCTTGCCGATCAATCGAGTGTGCGGTACCGATCAATCGAATGTTCGGTACCGATCTATCGAATGTTCCGTACCGATCAATCGAATGTTTGGTATCGCTAAATCGAATGTTCGAATGTTGAGTATCGATCAATGGAATGTTTGGTATCGATCAATCGAATGTGCGGTACCGATCTATCGAATGTGCGGTACCGATCAATCGAATGTGCGGTATCGATCAATCGAATGTTCCGTACCGATCAATCGAATGTTCGGTACCGATCTATCGAATGTTCCGTACCGATCAATCGAATGTTTGGTATCGTTAAATCGAATGTGCTGTACCGATCAATCGAATGTTGAGTATCGATCAATGGAATTTTTGGTATCGTTAAATGGAATGTTCGGTATCGATCAATCGAATGTGCGGTACCGATCAATCGAATGTGCGGTACCGATCAATCGAATGTTCGGTACCGATCTATCGAATGTTCCGTACCGATCAATCGAATGTTTGGTATCGTTAAATCGAATGTGCGGTACCGATCAATCGAATGTTGAGTATCGATCAATGGAATGTTTATCGATCAATCGAATGTTTGGTCACGATCAATCGAATGTGCGGTACCGATCAATCGAATGTGCGGTACCGATCAATCGAATGTTCGGTACCGATCAATCGAATGTGCGGTACCGATCAATCGAATGTTGAGTATCGATCAATGGAATGTTCGGTTCCGATCAATCGAATGTTCCGTACCGATCAATCGAATGTTTGGTATCGTTAAATCGAATGTGCTGTACCGATCAATCGAATGTTGAGTATCGATCAATGGAATTTTTGGTATCGTTAAATGGAATGTTCGGTATCGATCAATCGAATGTGCGGTACCGATCAATCGAATGTGCGGTACCGATCAATCGAATGTTCGGTACCGATCTATCGAATGTTCCGTACCGATCAATCGAATGTTTGGTATCGTTAAATCGAATGTGCGGTACCGATCAATCGAATGTTGAGTATCGATCAATGGAATGTTTATCGATCAATCGAATGTTTGGTCACGATCAATCGAATGTGCGGTACCGATCAATCGAATGTGCGGTACCGATCAATCGAATGTTCGGTACCGATCAATCGAATGTGCGGTACCGATCAATCGAATGTTGAGTATCGATCAATGGAATGTTCGGTTCCGATCAATCGAATGTTCCGTACCGATCAATCGAATGTTTGGTATCGTTAAATCGAATGTGCGGTACCGATCAATCGAATGTGAGTATCGATCTATCGAATGTGCGATACCGATCAATCGAATGTGCGGTACCGATCAATCGAATGTGTGGTATCGATCAATGGAATGTTCTGTACCAATCAATCGAATGTGCGGTACCGTTCAATCGAATGTTCCGTACCGATCAATCGAATGTGCAGTATCGATCAATCGAATATGCGGTATCGATCAATCGAATGTTCGGTACCGACCAATCGAATGTGCGGTACCGATCAATCGAATGTGCGGTATCGATCAATCGAATGTTCTGTACTAATCAATCGAATGTGCGGTACCGTTCAATCGAATGTTCCGTACCTATCAATCGAATGTGCAGTATCGATCAATCAAATATGTGGTATCGATCAATCGAATGTTCGGTACCAATCAATCGAATGTGCGGTACCGATCTATAGAATGTGCGTTACCGGTCAATCGAATGTGCCTTGCCGATCAATCGAGTGTGCGGTACCGATCAATCGAATGTTCGGTACCGATCTATCGAATGTTCCGTACCGATCAATCGAATGTTTGGTATCGTTAAATCGAATGTGCGGTACCGATTAATCGAATGTGAGGATCGATCTGTCGAATGTGCGATACCGATCAATCGAATGTGCGGTACCGATCAATCGAATGTTCCGTACCGATCAATCGAATGTGCGGTACCGTTCAATCGAATGTTCCCTACCGATCAATCGAATGTTTGGTATCGTTAAATCGAATATGCGGTACCGATCAATGGAATGTTGAGTATCGATCAATGGAATGATCGTTAAATCGAATGTGCGATACCGATCAATCGAATGTGCGGCATCGATCAATCGAATGTGTGGTACCGATCAATCGAATGTGCGACACCGATCAATCGAATGTGCGGTACCGATAAATCGAATGTGCGGTACCGATCAATGGAATGTTTGGTATCGTTAAATCGAATGTGCGGTACCGTTAGTTCGAATGTGCGGTTCCGATCAATCGATTGTGCGGTAAAGATCATTCGAATGTTCGGTACCGATCAATCGAATGTGCGGTACCGATCTATAGAATGTGCGTTACCGTTCAATCGAATGTGCCTTGCCGACCAATCGAATGTGCGGTACCGATAATTCGAATGCTCGGTACCGATCTATCGAATGTTCCGTACCGATCAATCGAATGTTTGGTATCGTTAAATCGAATGTGCGGTACCGATCAATCGAATGTGAGTATCGATCTATCGAATGTGCGATACCGATCAATCGAATGTGCGGTACCGATCAATCGAATGTGCGGTACCGATCAATCGAATGTGCGGTACCGATCAATGGAATGTTTGGTATCGTTAAATCGAATGTGCGGTACCGTTAGTTCGAATGTGCGGTTCCGATCAATCGATTGTGCGGTAAAGATCATTCGAATGTTCGGTACCGATCAATCGAATGTGCGGTACCAATCAATCGAATGTGCGGTACCGATCTATAGAATGTGCGTTACCGTTCAATCGAATGTGCCTTGCCGACCAATCGAATGTGCGGTACCGATCAATCGAATGCTCGGTACCGATCTATCGAATGATCCGTACCGATCAATCGAATGTTTGGTATCGTTAAATCGAATGTGCGGTACCGATCAATCGAATGTGCGGTACCGATCAATCGAATGTGCGGTATAGTTAAATCGAATGTGCGATACCGATCAATCGAATGTGCGGTATCGATAAATCGAATGTGTGGTACCGATCTATCGAATGTTCCGTACCGATGAATCGAATGTTTGGTATCGTTAAATCGAATGTGCGGTACCGATCAATCGAATGTGAGGATCGATCTATCGAATGTGTGATACCGATCAATCGAATGTGCGGTACCGATCAATCGAATGTTCCGTACCGATCAATCGAATGTGCGGTACCGTTCAATCGAATGTTCCCTACCGATCAATCGAATGTTTGGTATCGTTAAATCGAATATGCGGTACCGATCAATGGAATGTTGAGTATCGATCAATGGAATGATCGTTAAATCGAATGTGCGATGCCGATCAATCGAATGTGCGGTATCGATCAATCGAATGTGCGGTATCGATCAATCGAATGTGCGATACCGATCAATCGAATGTGCGGTATCGATCAATCGAATGTGCGGTATCGATCAATCGAATGTTCTCTACCAATCAATCGAATGTGCGGTACCGTTCAATCGAATGTTCCGTACCGATCAATCGAATGTTTGGTATCGTTAAATCGAATGTGCGGTACCGATCAATGGAATGTTGAGTATCGTTCAATGGAATGTTCGGTTCCGATCAATCGCATGTTCCGTACCGATCAATCGAATGTGCAGTATCGATCAATCAAATATGCGGTATCGATCAATCGAATGTGCGACACCGGTCAATCGAATGTGCGGTACCGATCAATCGAATGTGCGGTACCGATCAATGGAATGTTTGGTATCGTTAAATCGAATGTGCGGTACCGTTAGTTCGAATGTGCGGTTCCGATCAATCGATTGCGGTACAGATCAATAGAATGTTCGGTACCAATCAATCGAATGTGCGGTACCAATCAATCGAATTTGCGGTACCGATCTATAGAATGTGCGTTACCGATCAATCGAATGTGCCTTGCCGATCAATCGAATGTTCGGTACCGATCTATCGAATGTTCCGTACCGATCAATCGAATGTTTGGTATCGCTAAATCGAATGTTCGAATGTTGAGTATCGATCAATGGAATGTTTGGTATCGATCAATCGAATGTGCGGTACCGATAGTTCGAATGTGCGGTACCGATCAATCGAATGTGCGGTATCGATCAATCGAATGTTCCGTACCGATCAATCGAATGTTCGGTACCGATCTATCGAATGTTCCGTACCGATCAATCGAATGTTTGGTATCGTTAAATCGAATGTGCTGTACCGATCAATCGAATGTTGAGTATCGATCAATGGAATGTTTGGTATCGTTAAATCGAATGTTCGGTATCGATCAATCGAATGTGCGGTACCGATCAATCGAATGTGCGGTACCGATCAATCGAATGTTCGGTACCGATCTATCGAATGTTCCGTACCGATCAATGGAATGTTTGGTATCGTTAAATCGAATGTGCGGTACCGATCAATCGAATGTTGAGTATCGATCAATGGAATGTTTATCGATCAATCGAATGTGCGGTATCGATCAATCGAATGTGCGGTACCGATCAATCGAATGTGCGGTACCGATCAATCGAATGTTCGGTACCGATCAATCGAATGTGCGGTACCGATCAATCGAATGTTGAGTATCGATCAATGGAATGTTCGGTTCCGATCAATCGAATGTTCCGTACCGATCAATCGAATGTTTGGTATCGTTAAATCGAATGTGCGGTACCGATCAATCGAATGTGAGTATCGATCTATCGAATGTGCGATACCGATCAATCGAATGTGCGGTACCGATCAATCGAATGTGTGGTACCGATCAATCGAATGTGCGGTACCGTTCAATCGAATGTTCCCTACCGATCAATCGAATGTTTCGTATCGTTAAATCGAATGTGCGGTACCGATCAATGGAATGTTGAGTATCGATCAATGGAATGTTCGGTTCCGATCAATCGAATGTTCCGTACCGATCAATCGAATGTGCGGTACCGATCTATCGAATGTTCCGTACCGATCAATCGAATGTTTGGTATCGTTAAATCGAATGTGCGGTACCGATCAATCGAATGTGAGTATCGATCTATCGAATGTGCGATACCGATCAATCGAATGTGCGGTATCGATCAATCGAATATGCGGTATCGATCAATCGAATGTTCGGTACCGACCAATCGAATGTGCAGTATCGATCAATCAAATATGCGGTATCGATCAATGGAATGTGCGACACCGATCAATCGAATGTGCGGTACCGATCAATCGAATGTGCGGTACCGATCAATGGAATGTTTGGTATCGTTAAATCGAATGTGCGGTACCGTTAGTTCGAATGTGCGGTTCCGATCAATCGATTGCGGTACAGATCAATAGAATGTTCGATACCAATCAATCGAATGTGCGGACCAATCAATCGAATTTGCGGTACCGATCTTTAGAATGTGCGTTACCGATCAATCGAATGTGAGTTGCCGATCAATCGAATGTTCGGTACCGATCTATCGAATGTTCCGTACCGATCAATCGAATGTTTGGTATCGCTAAATCGAATGTTCGAATGTTGAGTATCGATCAATGGAATGTTTGGTATCGATCAATCGAATGTGCGGTACCGATCTATCGAATGTGCGGTACCGATCAATCGAATGTGCGGTATCGATCAATCGAATGTTCCGTACCGATCAATCGAATGTTCGGTACCGATCAATCGAATGTGCGGTACCGATCAATCGAATGTGCGGTACCGATCAATCGAATGTTCGGTACCGATCAATCGAATGTGCGGTACCTATCAATCGAATGTTGAGTATCGATCAATGGAATGTTCGGTTCCGATCAATCGAATGTTCCGTACCGATCAATCGAATGTTTGGTATCGTTAAATCGAATGTGCGATACCGATCAATCGAATGTGCGGTACCGATCAATCGAATGTGTGGTACTGATCAATCGAATGTGCGGTACCGTTCAATCGAATGTTCCCTACCGATCAATCGAATGTTTCGTATCGTTAAATCGAATGTGCGGTACCGATCAATGGAATATTGAGTATCGATCAATGGAATGTTCGGTTCCGATCAATCGAATGTTCCGTACCGATCAATCGAATGTGCGGTATCGATCAATCGAATATGCGGTATCGATCAATCGAATGTTCGGTACCGATCAATCGAATGTGCGGTACCGATCAATCGAATGTGCGGTATCGTTAAATCGAATGTGCGATACCGATCAATCGAATGTGAGGTATCGATCAATCGAATGTGCGGTATCGATCAATCGAATATGCGGAATCGATCAATCGAATGTTCGGTACCGACCAATCGAATGTGCGGTACCGATCAATCGAATGTGCGGTATCGTTAAACCGAATGTGCGATACCGATCAATCGAATGTGCGGTATCGACCAATCGAATGTGCGGTATCGATCAATCGAATGTTCTGTACCAATCAATCGAATGTGCGGTACCGTTCAATCGAATGTTCCGTACCGATCAATCGAATGTGCGGTATCGATCAATCAAATATGCGGTATCGATCAATCGAAAGTGCGATACCAATCAATCGATTGTACGGTAAAGATCAATCGAATGTTCGGTACCGATCAATCGAATGTGCAGTACCAATCAATCGAATGTGCTGTACCGATCTATAGAATGTGCGTTACCGGTCAATCGAATGTGCCTTGCCGATCAATCGAGTGTGCGGTACCGATCAATCGCATGTTCCGTACCGATCAATCGAATGTGCAGTATCGATCAATCAAATATGCGGTATCGATCAATCGAATGTGCGACACCGATCAATCGAATGTGCGGTACCGATCAATCGAATGTGCGGTACCGATCAATGGAATGTTTGGTATCGTTAAATCGAATGTGCGGTACCGTTAGTTCGAATGTGCGGTTCCGATCAATCGATTGCGGTACAGATCAATAGAATGTTCGGTAACGATCAATCGAATGTGCGGTACCAATCAATCGAATGTGCGGTACCGATCTATAGAATGTGCGTTACCGATCAATCGAATGTGCCTTGCCGATCAATCGAATGTGCGGTACCGATCAATCGAATGTTCGGTACCGATCTATCGAATGTTCCGTACTGATCAATCGAATGTTTGGTATCGCTAAATCGAATGTTCGAATGTTGAGTATCGATCAATGGAATGTTTGGTATCGATCAATCGAATGTGCGGTACCGATCTATCGAATGTGCGGTACCGATCAATCGAATGTGCGGTACCGATCAATCGAATGTTCGGTACCGATCTATCGAATGTTCCGTACCGATCAATCGAATGTTTGGTATCATTAAATCGAATGTGCGGTACCGATCAATCTAATGTTGAGTATCGATCAATGGAATGTTTATCGATCAATCGAATGTTTGGTATCGATCAATCGAATGTGCGGTACCGATCAATCGAATGTGCGGTACCGATCAATCGAATGTGCGGTACCGATCAATCGAATGTGCGGTACCGATCAGTCGAATGTTGAGTATCGATCAATGGAATGTTCGGTTCCGATCAATCGAATGTTCCGTACCGATCAATCGAATGTGCGGTATCGATCAATCAAATATGCGGTATCGATCAATCGAATGTTCGGTACCGACCAATCGAATGTGCGGTACCGATCAATCGAATGTGCGGTATCGATCAATCGAATGTTCTGTACCAATCAATCGAATGTGCGGTACCGTTCAATCGAATGTTCCGTACCGATCAATCGAGTGTGCAGTATCGATCAATCGAATATGCGGTATCGATCAATCGAATGTTCGGTACCGACCAATCGAATGTGCGGTACCGATCAATCGAATGTGCGGTATCGATCAATCGAATGTTCTGTACTAATCAATCGAATGTGCGGTACCGTTAGTTCGAATGTGCGGTTCCGATCAATCGATTGTGCGGTAAAGATCATTCGAATGTTCGGTACCGATCAATCGAATGTGCGGTACCAATCAATCGAATGTGCGGTACCGATCTATAGAATGTGCGTTACCGTTCAAACGAATGTGCCTTGCCCATCAATCGAATGTGCGGTACCGATCTATCGAATGTTCCGTACCGATCTATCGAATTTTCCGTACCGATCAATCGAATGTTTGGTATCGTTAAATCGAATGTGCGGTACCGATCAATCGAATGTGAGTATCGATCTATCGAATGTGCGATACCGATCAATCGAATGTGCGGTACCGATCAATCGAATTTTCCGTACCGATCAATCGAATGTGCGGTACCGTTCAATCGAATGTTGAGTATCGATCAATCGAATGTTCGGTTCCGATAAATCGAATGTTCCGTACCGATCAATCGAATGTTTGGTATCGTTAAATCGAATGTTCCCTACCGATCAATCGAATGTTTGGTATCGATCAATCGAATGTGCGGTATCGATCAATCGAATATGCGGTATCGATCAATCGAATGTTCGGTACCGACCAATCGAATGTGCGGTACCGATCAATCGAATGTGCGATACCGATCAATCGAATGTGAGGTATCGATCAATCGAATGTGCGGTATCGATCAATCGAATATGCGGTATCGATCAATCGAATGTTCGGTACCGACCAATCGAATGTGCGGTACCGATCAATCGAATGTGCGGTATCGTTAAATCGAATGTGCGATACCGATCAATCGAATGTGCGGTATCGATCAATCGAATGTGTGGTATCGATGAATCGAATGTGCGGTATCGATCAATCGAATGTGCGATACCGATCAATCGAATGAGCGGTATCGATCAATCGAATGTGCGGTATCGATTAATCGAATGTTCTGTACCAATCAATCGAATGTGCGGTACCGTTCAATCGATTGTTCCGTACCGATCAATCGAATGTGAAGTATCGATCAATCAAATATGCGGTATCGATCAATCGAAAGTGCGACACCGATCAATCGAATGTGCGGTGAAGATCAATCGAATGTGCGGTACCGATCAATCAAATATGCGGTATCGTTAAATCGAATGTGCGATACCGATCAATCGAATGTGCGGTATCGATCAATCGAATGTGTGGTACCGATGAATCGAATGTGCGGTATCGATCAATCGAATGTGCGATACCGATCAATCGAATGTGCAGTATCGATCAATCGAATGTGCGGTATCGATCAATCGAATGTTCTGTACCAATCAATCGAATGTGCGGTACCGTTCAATCGAATGTTCCGTACCGATCAATCGAATGTGCGGTATAGTTAAATCGAATGTGCGATACCGATCAATCGAATGTGCGGTATCGATGAATCGAATGTGTGGTACCGATGAATCGAATGTGCGGTATCGTTAAATCGAATGTGCGATACCGATCAATCGAATGTGCGGTATCGATCAATCAAATATGAGGTATCGATCAATCGAAAGTGCGATACCGATCAATCGATTGTTCGGCAAAGATCAATCGAATGTTCGGTACCGATCAATCGAATGTGCAGTACCAATCAATCGAATGTGCGGTACCGATCTATACAATGTGCGGTATCGATCAATCGAATGTGCGGTACCGATCAATCGAATGTGTGGTACCGATCAATCGAATGTGCGGTACCGTTCAATCGAATGTTACCTACCGATCAATCGAATGTTTAGTATCGTTAAATGGAATGTGCGGTACCGATCAATGGAATGTTGAGTATCGATAAATGGAATGTTCGGTTCCGATAAATCGAATGTTCCGTACCGATCAATCGATTGTGCGGTATCGATCAATCGAATATGCGGTATCGATCAATCGAATGTTCGGTACCGACCAATCGAATGTGAGGTACCGATCAATCGAATGTGCGGTATAGTTAAATCGAATGTGCGATACCGATCAATCGAATGTGCGGTATCGATCAATCGAATGTGCGGTATCGATCAATCGAATGTGCGGTATCGTTAAATCGAATGTGCGATACCGATCAATCGAATGTGCGGTATCGATCAATCGAATGTTCCGTACCGATAAATCGAATGTTCCGTACCGATCAATCGAATGTGCGGTATCGATCAATCGAATATGCGGTATCGATCAATCGAATGTTCGGTACCGATCAATCGAATGTGCGGTACCGATCAATCGGATGTGCAGTATCGATCAATCAAATATGCGGTATCGATCAATCGAAAGTGGTATACCGATCAATCGATTGTTCGGTAACGATCAATCGGATGTTCGGTACCGATCAATCGAATGTGCAGTACCAATCAATCGAATGTGCGGTACCGATCTATAGAATGTGCGGTATCGATCAATCGAATGTGCGGTACCGATCAATCGAATGTGCAGTACCAATCAATCGAATGTGCGGTACCGATCTATAGAATGTGCGGTATCGATCAATCGAATGTGCGGTACCGATCAATCGAATGTTCGGTACCGATCAATCGAATGTGCGGTACCGATCAATCGAATGTGCGGTATCGTTAAATCGAATATTCGATACCGATCAATCGAATGTGAGGTATCGATCAATCGAATGTGCGGTATCGATCAATCGAATATGCGGTATCGATCAATCGAATGTTCGGTACCGACCAATCGAATATGCGATACCGATCAATCGAATGTGCGGTACCGATCAATCGAATGTGAGTATCGATCTATCGAATGTGCGATACCGATCAATCGAATGTGCGGTACCTATCAATCGAATTTTCCGTACCGATCAATCGAATGATCGGTACCGTTCAATCGAATGTTCCGTACCGATCAATCGAATGTTTGGTATCGTTAAACCGAATGTGCGGTACCGATCAATGGAATGTTGAGTATCGATCAATGGAATGTTCGGTTCCGATAAATCGAATGTTCCGTACCGATCAATCGAATGTGCGGTATCGATCAATCGAATATGCGGTATCGATCAATCGAATGTTCGGTACCGATCAATCGAATGTTCCGTACCGATCAATCCAATGTGCGGTATCGATCAATCGAATGTGCGGTATCGATCAATCGAATGTTCTGTACCAATCAATCGAATGTGCGGTATCGTTCAATCGAATGTTCCGTACCGATCAATCGAATGTGTGGTATCGATCAATCAAATATGCGGTATCGATCAATCGAAAGTGCGATACCGATCAATCGAATGTGCGGTACCGATCAATCGAATGTGCGGTACAGATCAATCGAATGTTCGGTACCGATCAATCGAATGTGCGGTACCGATCAATGGAATGTTTGGTATCGCTAAATCGAATGTTTGGTACCGTAAGTTCGAATGTGCGGTTCCGATCAATCGATTGTTCGGTAAAGATCAATCGAATGTTCGGTACCGATCAATCGAATGTGCGGTACCAATCAATCGA
Organism: Apostichopus japonicus; assembly: GCF_037975245.1. Classification (NCBI taxonomy): domain Eukaryota; kingdom Metazoa; phylum Echinodermata; class Holothuroidea; order Aspidochirotida; family Stichopodidae; genus Apostichopus; species Apostichopus japonicus. Next base: position 12,262,436 of record NC_092566.1, on the reverse strand, counting down.
ATGTGAGTATCGATCTATCGAATGTGCGATACCGATCAATCGAATGTGCGGTACCTATCAATCGAATTTTCCGTACCGATCAATCGAATGTGCGGTACCGTTCAATCGAATGTTCCCTACCGATCAATCGAATGTTTAGTATCGTTAAACCGAATGTGCGGTACCGATCAATGGAATGTTGAGTATCGATCAATGGAATGTTCGGTTCCGAAAAATCGAATGTTCCGTACCGATCAATCGAATGTGCGGTATCGATCAATCGAATATCCGGTATCGATCAATCGAATGTTCGGTACCGATCAATCGAATGTTCCGTACCGATGAATCGAATGTGCGGTACCGATCTATAGAATGTGTGGTATCGATCAATCGAATGTGCGGTACCGATCAATCGAATGTTCGGTACCGATGAATCGAATGTGCGGTACCGATCAATCGAATGTGCGGTATCGTTAAATCGAATATGCGATACCGATCAATCGAATGTGAGCTGTCGATCAATCGAATGTTCGGTATCGATCAATCGAATATGCGGTATCGATCAATCGAATGTTCGGTACCGACCAACCAAATGTGCGTTACCGATGAATCGAATGTGCGGTATCGTTAAATCGAATGTGCGATACCGATCAATCGAATGTGCGGTATCGATCAATCGAATGTGTGGAACCGATGAATCGAATGTGCGGTATCGATCAATCGAATGTGCGATACCGATCAATCGAATGTGCGGTATCGATCAATCGAATGTTCTGTACCAATCAATCGAATGTTCGGTACCGTTCAATCGAATGTTCCGTACCGATCAATCGAATGTGCAGTATCGATCAATCAAATATGCTGTATCGATCAATCGAAAGTGCGATACCGATCAATCGAATGTGCGGTACCGATCAATCGAATGTGCGGTACAGATCAATCGAATGTTCGGTACCGATCAATCGAATGTGCGGTACCGATCAATGGAATGTTTGGTATCGCTAAATCGAATGTTTGGTACCGTAAGTTCGAATGTGCGGTTCCGATCAATCGATTTTGCGGTAAAGATCAATCGAATGTTCGGTACCGATCAATCGAATGTGCGGTACCAATCAATCGAATGTGCGATACCGATCAATCGAATGTGCGGTATCGATCTATCGAATGTGCGATACCGATCAATCGAATGTGCGGTACCTATCAATCGAATGTGCGATACCGATCAATCGAATGTGCGGTACCTATCAATCGAATGTTCCGTACCGATCAATCGAATGTGCGGTACCGTTCAATCGAATGTTCCCTACCGATCAATCGAATGTTTGGTATCTTTAAACCGAATGTGCGGTACCGATCAATTTAATGTTGAGTATCGATCAATGGAATGTTCGGTTCCGATAAATCGAATGTTCCGTACCGATCAATCGAATATGCGGTATCGATCAATCGAATATGCGGTATCGATCAATCGAATGTTCGGTACCGATCAATCGAATGTTCCGTACCGATCAATCGAATGTTTGGTATCGTTAAATCGAATGTGCGATACCGATCAATCGAATGTGCGGTTCCGATCAATCGAATGTGTGGTACCGATGAATCGAATGTGCGGTACCGTTCAATCGAATGTTCCCTACCGATCAATCAAATGTTTGGTATCGTTAAATCGAATGTGCGGTACCGATCAATGGAATGTTCCGTACCGATCAATCGAATGTGCGGTATCGATCAATCGAATGTGCGGTATCGATCAATCGAATGTTCGGTACCGATCAATCGAATGTGCGGTATCGTTAAATCGAATGTGCGATACCGATCAATCGAATGTGAGGTATCGATCAATCGAATGTGCGGTATCGATCAATCGAATATGCGGTATCGATCGTTCGAATGTTCGGTACCGATCAATCGAATGTTCCGTACTGATCAATCGAATGTGCGGTATCGATCAATCGAATATGCGGTATCGATCAATCGAATGTTCGGTACCGATCAATCGAATGTTCCGTACCGATCAATCGAATGTTTGGTATCGTTAAATCGAATGTGCGGTACCGATCAATCGAATGTGCGGTACCGATCAATCGGATGTGTAGTACCGTTCAATCGAATGTTCCCTACCGATCAATCAAATGTTTGTTATCGTTAAATCGAATGTGCGGTACCGATCAATGGAATGTTGAGTATCGATGAATGGAATGTTCGGTTCCGATCACTCGAATGTTCGGTAAAGATCAATCGAATGTTCGGTACCGATCAATCGAATGTGCAGAACCAATCAATCGAATGTGCGGTACCGATCTATACAATGTGCGGTATCGATCAATCGAATGTGCGTTACCGATCAATCGAATGTTCCGTACCGATCAATCGAATGTTCGGTACCGACCAATCGAATGTGCGGTATCGATCAATCGAATGTGCGGTATAGTTAAATCGAATGTGCGATACCGATCAATCGAATGTGCGGTATCGATCAATCGAATGTGTGGTACCGATGAATCGAATGTGCGGTATCGTTAAATCGAATGTGCGATACCGATCAATCGAATGTGCGGTATCGATGAATCGAATGTGCGGTATCGATCAATCGAATGTGCGGTATCGTTAAATCGAATGTGCGATACCGATCAATCGAATGTGCGGTATCGATCAATCGAAAGTTCCGTACCGATCAATCAAATGAGCGGTACCGTTCAATCGAATGTTCCGTACCGATCAATCGAATGTTCCGTACCGATCAATCGAATGTGCGGTATCGTTAAATCGAATATGCGATACCGATCAATCGAATGTGAGGTATCGATCAATCGAATGTGCGGTATCGATCAATCGAATATGCGGTATCGATCAATCGAATGTTCGGTACCGACCAATCGAATGTGCGGTACCGATCAATCGAATGTGCGGTATCGTTAAATCGAATGTGCGATACCGATCAATCGAATGTGCGGTATCGATCAATCGAATGTGTGGTACCGATGAATCGAATGTGCGGTATCGATCAATCGAATGTGCGGTATCGATCAATCGAATGTTCTGTACCAATCAATCGAATGTGCGGTACCGTTCAATCGAATGTTCCGTACCGATCAATCGAATGTGCAGTATCGATCAATCAAATATGCGGTATCGATCAATCGAAAGTGCGATTCCGATCAATCGAATGTGCGGTACCGATCAATCGAATGTGCTGTACAGATCAATCGAATGTTCGGTACCGATCATTGGAATGTTTGGTATCGCTAAATCGAATGTTTGGTACCGTAAGTTCGAATGTGCGGTTCCGATCAATCGATTGTGCGGTACAGATCAATCGAATGTGCGGTACCGATCAATGGAATGTTTGGTATCGCTAAATCGAATGTTTGGTACCGTAAGTTCGAATGTGCGGTTCCGATCAATCGATTGTGCGGTAAAGATCAATCGAATGTTCGGTACCGATCAATCGAATGTGCGGTACCAATCAGTCGAATGTGCGGTACCGATCTATAGAATGTGCGTTACCGGTCAATCGAATGTGCCTTGCCGATCAATCGAGTGTGCGGTACCGATCAATCGAATGTTCGGTACCGATCTATCGAATGTTCCGTACCGATCAATCGAGTTTGGTATCGTTAAATCGAATGTGCGGTACCGATCAATCGAATGTGAGTATCGATCTATCGAATGTGCGATTCCGATCAATCGAATGTGCGGTACCGATCAAACGAATGTTCCGTACCGATCAATCGAATGTGCGGTACCGTTCAATCGAATGTTCCCTACCGATCAATCGAATGTTTGGTATCGCTAAACCGAATGTGCGGTACCGATCAATGGAATGTTGAGTATCGATCAATGGAATGTTCGGTTCCGATAAATCGAATGTTCCGTACCGATCAATCGAATGTGCGGTATCGATCAATCGAATATGCGGTATCCATCAATCGAATGTTCGGTACCGATCAATCGAATGTGCGGTATCGATCAATCGAATGTGCAGTATCGATCAATCAAATATGCGGTATCGATCAATCGAAAGTGCGATACCGATCAATCGATTGTTCGGTAACGATCAATCGAATGTTCGGTACCGATCAATCGAATGTGCAGTACCAATCAATCGAATGTGCGGTACCGATCTATAGAATGTGCGGTATCGATCAATCGAATGTGCGGTACCAATCAATCGAATATTCGGTACCGATCAATCGAATGTGCGGTACCGATCAATCGAATGTGCGGTATCGTTAAATCGAATATTCGATACCGATCAATTGAATGTGAGGTATCGATCAATCGAATGTTCGGTATCGATGAATCGAATATGCGGAATCGATCAATTGAATGTTCGGTACCGATCAATCGAATGTGCGGTATGGATCAATCGAATGTGCGGTATCGTTAAATCGAATATTCGATACCGATCAATCGAATGTGATGTATCGATCAATTGAATGTGCGGTATCGATCAATCGAATATGCGGTATCGATCAATCGAATGTTCGGTACCGATCAATCGAATGTGCGGTACCGATCAATCGAATGTGCAGTATCGATCAATCAAATATGCGGTATCGATCAATCGAAAGTGCGATACCGATCAATCGATTGTTCGGTAACGATCAATCGAATGATCAGTACCGATCAATCGAATGTGCAGTACCAATCAATCGAATGTTCGGTACCGATCAATCGAATGTGCGGTACCGATCAATCGAATGTGCGGTATCGTTAAATCGAATATTCGATACCGATCAATTGAATGTGAGGTATCGATCAATCGAATGTGCGGTATCGATTAATCGAATATGCGGTATCGATCAATCGAATGTTCGGTACCGATCAATCGAATGTGCGGTACCGATCAATCGAATGTGCGGTATCGTTAAATCGAATATGCGATACCGATCAATCTAATGATAGGTATCGATCAATCGAATGTGCGGTATCGATCAATCGAATATGCGGTATCGATCAATCGAATGTTCGGTACCGACCAATCGAATGTGCGGTACCGATCAATCGAATGTGCGGTATCGATCAATCGAATATGCGGTATCGATCAATCGAATGTTCGGTACCGACCAATCGAATGTGCGGTACCGATCAATCGAATGTGCATTATCGTTAAATCGAATGTGCGATACCGATCAATCGAATGTGCGGTATCGATCAATCGAAAATGTGGTACCGATGAATCGAATGTGCGGTATCGATCAATCGAATGTGCGATACCGATCAATCGAATGTGCGGTATCGATCAATCGAATGTGCGATATCGATCAATCGAATGTTCTGTACCAATCAATCGAATGTGCGGTAGCGTTCAATCGAATGTTCCGTACCGATCAATCGAATGTGCAGTATCGATCAATCAAATATGCGGTATCGATCAATCGAATGTGCGAAACCGATCAATCGAATGTGCAGTACCGATCAATCGAATGTGCGGTATCGATCAATCGAATGTTCGGTACCGATCAATCGAATGTGCGGTACCGATCAATGGAATGTTTGGTATCGCTAAATCGAATGTGCGGTACCAATCAATCGAATGTGCGGTACCGATCTATAGAGTGTGCGTTACCGGTCAATCGAATGTGCCTTGCCGATCAATCGAGTGTGCGGTACCGATCAATCGAATGTTCGGTACCGATCTATCAAATGTTCCGTACCGATCAATCGAATGTTTGGTATCGTTAAATCGAATGTGCGGTACCGATCAATCGAATGTGAGTATCGATCTATCGAATGTGCGATACCGATCAATCGAATGTGCGGTACCGATCAAACGAATGTTCCGTACCGATCAATCGAATGTGCGGTACCGTTCAATCGAATGTTCCCTACCGATCAATCGAATGTTTGGTATCGTTAAACCGAATGTGCGGTACCGATTAATGGAATGTTGAGTATCGATCAATGGAATGTTCGGTTCCGATAAGTCGAATGTTCCGTACCGATCAATCGAATGTGCGGTATCGATCAATCAAATATGCGGTATCGATCAATCGAATGTGCGATACCGATCAATCGAATGTGCGGTACCGATCAATCGAATGTGCGGTACAGATCAATCGAATGTTCGGTACCGATCAATCGAATGTGCGGTACCGATCAATGGAATGTTTGGTATCGCTAAATCGAATGTTTGGTACCGTAAGTTCGAATGTGCGGTTCCGATCAATCGATTGTGCGGTAAAGATCAATCGAATGTTCGGTACCGATCAATCGAATGTGCGGTACCAATCAATCGAATGTGCGGTACCGATCTATAGAATGTGCGTTACCGGTCAATCGAATGTGCCTTGCCGATCAATCGAGTGTGCGGTACCGATCAATCGAATGTTCGGTACCGATCTATCAAATGTTCCGTACCGATCAATCGAATGTTTGGTATCGTTAAATCGAATGTGCGGTACCGATCAATCGAATGTGAGTATCGATCTATCGAATGTGCGATACCGATCAATCGAATGTGCGGTACCGATCAAACGAATGTTCCGTACCGATCAATCGAATGTGCGGTACCGTTCAATCGAATGTTCCCTACCGATCAATCGAATGTTTGGTATCGTTAAACCGAATGTGCGGTACCGATCAATGGAATGTTCCGTATCGATCAATGGAATGTTCGGTTCCGATAAGTCGAATGTTCCGTACCGATCAATCGAATGTGCGGTATCGATCAATCGAATATGCGGTATCGATCAATCGAACGTTCGGTACCGATCAATCGAATGTGCGGTACCGATCAATCGAATGTGCAGTATCGATTAATCAAATATGCGGTATCGATTAATCGAAAGTGCGATACCGATCAATCAATTGTTCGGTAACGATCAATCGAATGTTCGGTACCGATCAATCGAATGTGCAGTACCAATCAATCGAATGTGCGGTACCGATCTATAGAATGTGCGGTACCGATCAATCGAATGTTCGGTACCGATCAATCGAATGTGCGGTACCGATCAATCGAATGTGCGGTATCGATCAATCGAATGTTCGGTACCGATCAATCGAATGTGCGGTACCGATCAATCGAATGTGCGGTATCGTTCAATCGAATATGCGATACCGATCAATCGAATGTGAGGTATCGATCAATCGAATGTGCGGTATCGATCAATCGAATATGCGGTATCGATCAATCGAATGTTCGGTACCGACCAATCGAATGTGCGGTACCGATCAATCGAATGTGCGGTATCGTTTAATCGAATGTGCGATACCGATCAATCTAATGTGCGGTATCGATCAATCGAATGTGTGGTACCGATGAATCGAATGTGCGGTATCGATCAATCGAATGTGCGATACCGATCAATCGAATGTGCGGTATCGATCAATCGAATGTGCGGTTCCGATCAATCGAATGTTCTGTACCAATCAATCGAATGTGCGGTACGGTTCAATCGAATGTTCCGTACCGATCAATCGAATGTGCAGTATCGATCAATCAAATATGCGGTATCGATCAATCGAAAGTGCGATACCGATCAATCGAATGTGCGGTACCGATCAATCGAATGTGCGGTACAGATCAATCGAATGTTCGGTACCGATGAATCGAATGTGCGGTATCGATCAATCGAATGTGCGATACCGATGAATCGAATGTGCGGTATCGATCTTTCGAATGTGTGGCACCGATGAATCGAATGTGCGGTATCGATCAATCGAATGTGCGGTACCGATGAATCGAATGTGCGGTATCGATGAATCGAATGTGCGATACCGATGAATCGAATGTGCGGTATCGATCAATCGAATGTGCGGTATCGATCAATCGAATGTTCTGTACCAATCAATCGAATGTGCGGTACCGTTCAATCGAATGTTCCGTACCGATCAATCGAATGTGCAGTATCGATCAATCAAATATGCGGTATCGATCAATCGAAAGTGCGATACCGATCAATCGAATGTTTGGTATCGTTAAATCGAATGTGCGGTACCGATCAATGGAATGTTGAGTATCGATCAATGGAATGTTCGGTTCCGATAAATCGAATGTTCCGTACCGATCAATCGAATGTGCGGTATCGATCAATCGAATATGCGGTATCGATCAATCGAATGTTCGGACCGATCAATCGAATGTTCCGTACCGATCAATCGAATGTTTGGTACCGATCTATAGAATGAGCGGTATCGATCAATCGAATGTGCGGTACCGATCAATCGAATGTTCGGTACCGATGAATCGAATGTGCGGTATCGATCAATCGAATGTGCGATACCGATCAATCAAATGTGCGGTATCGATCTTTCGAATGTGTGGCACCGATGAATCGACTGTGCGGTATCGATCAATCGAATGTGCGGTACCGATGAATCGAATGTGCGGTATCGATGAATCGAATGTGCGATACCGATGAATCGAATGTGCGGTATCGATCAATCGAATGTGCGGTATCGATCAATCGAATGTTCTATACCAATCAATCGAATGTGCGGTACCGTTCAATCGAATGTTCCGTACCGATCAATCGAATGTGCAGTATCGATCAATCAAATATGCGGTATCGATCAATCGAAAGTGCGATACCGATCAATCGAATGTTGGTATCGTTAAATCGAATGTGCGGTACCGATCAATGGAATGTTGAGTATCGATCAATGGAATGTTCGGTTCCGATAAATCGAATGTTCGGTACCGATCAATCGAATGTGCGGTATCGATCAATCGAATATGCGGTATCGATCAATCGAATGTTCGGACCGATCAATCGAATGTTCCGTAAAGATCAATCGAATGTTTGGTACCGATCTATAGAATAAGCGGTATCGATCAATCGAATGTGCGTTACCGATCAATCGAATGTTCGGTACCGATCAATCGAATGTGCGGTACCGATCAATCGAATGTTTGGTATCGTTAAATCGAATGTGCGGTACCGATCAATGGAATGTTGAGTATCGATCAATGGAATGTTCGGTTCCGATAAATCGAATGTTCGGTACCGATCAATCGAATGTGCGGTATCGATCAATCGAATATGCGGTATCGATCAATCGAATGTTCGGACCGATCAATCGAATGTTCCGTACCGATCAATCGAATGTGCGGTATCGATCAATCGAATATGCGGTATCGATCAATCGAATGTTCGGTACCGACCAATCGAATGTGCGTTACCGATCAATCGAATGTGCGGTATCGTTAAATCGAATGTGCGATATAGATCAATCGAATGTGCGGTATCGATCAATCGAATGTGTGGAACCGATGAATCGAATGTGCGGTATCGATCAATCGAATGTGCGATACCGATCAATCGAATGTGCGGTATCGATCAATCGAATGTTCTGTACCAATCAATCGAATGTGCGGTACCGTTCAATCGAATGTTCCGTACCGATCAATCGAATGTGCAGTATCGATCAATCAAATATGCGGTATCGATCAATCGAAAGTGCGATACCGATCAATCGAATGTGCGGTACCGATCAATCGAATGTGCGGTACAGATCAATCGAATGTTCGGTACCGATCAATCGAATGTGCGGTACCGATCAATGGAATGTTTGGTATCGCTAAATCGAATGTTTGGTACCGTAAGTTCGAATATGCGGTTCCGATCAATCGATTGTGCGGTAAAGATCAATCGAATGTTCGGTACCGATCAATCGAATGTGCGGTACCAATCAATCGAATGTACGGTACCGATCTATAGAATGTGCGGTACCGATCAATCGAATGTTCGGTACCGATCTATCGAATGTTCCGTACCGATCAATCGAATGTTTGGTATCGTTAAATCGAATGTGCGATACCGATCAATCAAATGTGAGTATCGATCTATCGAATGTGCGATACCGATCAATCGAATGTGCGGTACCGATCAATCGAATGTTCCGTACCGATCAATCGAATGTGCGGTACCGTTCAATCGAATGTTCCCTACCGATCAATCGAATGTTTGGTATCGTTAAACCGAATGTGCCGTACCGATCAATGGAATGTTGAGTATCGATCAATGGAATGTTCGGTTCCGATAAATCGAATGTTCCGTACCGATCAATCGAATGTGCGGTATCGATCAATCGAATGTGCGGTATCGATTAATCGAATGTTCGGTACCGATCAAATGAATGTTCCGTACCGATCAATCGAATGTTTGGTATCGTTAAATCGAATGTGCGGTACCGATCAATCGAATGTGTGGTACCGATGGATCGAATGTGCGGTACCGTTCAATCGAATGTTCCCTACCGATCAATCGAATGTTTGGTATCGTTAAATCGAATGTGCGGTACCGATCAATCGAATGTGCGGTACCGATCAATCGAATGTGTGGTACCGATGAATCGAATGTGCGGTACCGTTCAATCGAATGTTCCCTAACGATCAATCGAATGTTTGTTATCGTTAAATCGAATGTGCGGTATCGATCAATGGAATGTTGAGTATCGATCAATGGAATGTTCGGTACCGATCAATCGAATGTGCGGTACCGATCAATCGAATGTGCGGTATCGTTCAATCGAATATGCGATACCGATCAATCGAATGTGAGGTATCGATCAATCGAATGTGCGGTATCGATCAATCGAATATGCGGTATCGATCAATCGAATGTTCGGTACCGACCAATCGAATGTGCGGTACCGATCAATCGAATGTGCGGTATCGTTTAATCGAATGTGCGATACCGATCAATCTAATGTGCGGTATCGATCAATCGAATGTGTGGTACCGATGAATCGAATGTGCGGTATCGATCAATCGAATGTGCGGTTCCGATCAATCGAATGTTCTGTACCAATCAATCGAATGTGCGGTACGGTTCAATCGAATGTTCCGTACCGATCAATCGAATGTGCAGTATCGATCAATCAAATATGCGGTATCGATCAATCGAAAGTGCGATACCGATCAATCGAATGTGCGGTACCGATCAATCGAATGTGCGGTACAGATCAATCGAATGTTCGGTACCGATGAATCGAATGTGCGGTATCGATCAATCGAATGTGCGATACCGATCAATCGAATGTGCGGTATCGATCTTTCGAATGTGTGGCACCGATGAATCGAATGTGCGGTATCGATCAATCGAATGTGCGGTACCGATGAATCGAATGTGCGGTATCGATGAATCGAATGTGCGATACCGATGAATCGAATGTGCGGTATCGATCAATCGAATGTGCGGTATCGATCAATCGAATGTTCTGTACCAATCAATCGAATGTGCGGTACCGTTCAATCGAATGTTCCGTACCGATCAATCGAATGTGCAGTATCGATCAATCAAATATGCGGTATCGATCAATCGAAAGTGCGATACCGATCAATCGAATGTTTGGTATCGTTAAATAGAATGTGCGGTACCGATCAATGGAATGTTCAGTATCGATCAATGGAATGTTCGGTTCCGATAAATCGAATGTTCGGTACCGATCAATCGAATGTGCGGTATCGATCAATCGAATATGCGGTATCGATCAATCGAATGTTCGGACCGATCAATCGAATGTTCCGTACCGATCAATCGAATGTTTGGTACCGATCTATAGAATAAGCGGTATCGATCAATCGAATGTGCGGTACCGATCAATCGAATGTTCGGTACCGATCAATCGAATGTGCGGTACCGATCAATCGAATGTGCGGTATCGATCAATCGAATGTGCGGTACAGATCAATGGAATGTTGAGTATCGATCAATGGAATGTTCGGTTCCGATAAATCGAATGTGCGGTACCGATCAATCGAATGTGTGGTACCGATGAATCGAATGTGCGGTACCGTTCAATCGAATGTTCCCTACCGATCAATCGAATGTTTGGTATCGTTAAATCGAATGTGCGGTACCGATCAATGGAATGTTGAGTATCGATCAATGGAATGTTCGGTTCCGATAAATCGAATGTTCGGTACCGATCAATCGAATGTGCGGTATCGATCAATCGAATATGCGGTATCGATCAATCGAATGTTCGGACCGATCAATCGAATGTTCCGTACCGATCAATCGAATGTTTGGTACCGATCTATAGAATGAGCGGTATCGATCAATCGAATGTGCGGTACCGATCAATCGAATGTTCGGTACCGATCAATCGAATGTGCGGTACCGATCAATCGAATGTGCGGTATCGTTAAATCGAATATGCGATACCGATCAATCGAATGTGAGGTATCGATCAATCGAATGTGCGGTATCGATCAATCGAATATGCGGTATCGATCAATCGAATGTTCGGTACCGACCAATCGAATGTGCGTTACCGATCAATCGAATGTGCGGTATCGTTAAATCGAATGTGCGATACCGATCAATCGAATGTGCGGTATCGATCAATCGAATGTGTGGAACCGATGAATCGAATGTGCGGTATCGATCAATCGAATGTGCGATACCGATCAATCGAATGTGCGGTATCGATCAATCGAATGTTCTGTACCAATCAATCGAATGTGCGGTACCGTTCAATCGAATGTTCCGTACCGATCAATCGAATGTGCAGTATCGATCAATCAAATATGCGGTATCGATCAATCGAAAGTGCGATACCGATCAATCGAATGTGCGGTACCGATCAATCGAATGTGCGGTACAGATCAATCGAATGTTCGGTACCGATCAATCGAATGTGCGGTACCGATCAATGGAATGTTTGGTATCGCTAAATCGAATGTGCGGTACCGTTAGTTCGAATATGCGGTTCCGATCAATCGATTGTGCGGTAAAGATCAATCGAAAGTGCGATACCGATCAATCGAATGTTCGGTACCGACCAACCGAATGTGCGTTACCGATCAATCGAATGTGCGGTATCGTTAAATCGAATGTGTGGAACCGATGAATCGAATGTGCGGTATCGATCAATCGAATGTGCGATACCGATCAATCGAATGTGCGGTATCGATCAATGGAATGTTCTGTACCAATCAATCGAATGTGCGGTACCGTAAGTTCGAATATGCGGTTCCGATCAATCGATTGTGCGGTAAAGATCAATCGAATGTTCGGTACCGATCAATCGAATGTGCGGTACCAATCAATCGAATGTACGGTACCGATCTATAGAATGTGCGTTACCGGTCAATCGAATGTGCCTTGCCGATCAATCGAGTGTGCGGTACCGATCAATCGAATGTTTGGTACCGATCTATCGAATGTTCCGTACCGATCAATCGAATGTTTGGTATCGTTAAATCGAATGTGCGGTACCGTTCAATCAAATGTGAGTATCGATGTATCGAATGTGCGATACCGATCAATCGAATGTGCGGTACCTATCAATCGAATGTTCCGTACCGATCAATCGAATGTGCGGTACCGTTCAATCGAATGTTCCCTACCGATCAATCGAATGTTTGGTATCGTTAAACCGAATGTGCCGTACCGATCAATGGAATGTTGAGTATCGATCAATGGAATGTTCGGTTCCGATAAATCGAATGTTCCGTACCGATCAATCGAATGTGCGGTATCGATCAATCGAATATGCGGTATCGATCAATCGAATGTTCGGTACCGATCAAATGAATGTTCCGTACCGATCAATCGAATGTTTGGTATCGTTAAATCGAATGTTCGGTACCGATCAATCGAATGTGCGGTACCGATGAATCGAATGTGTGGTACCGATGAATCGAATGTGCGGTACCGTTCAATCGAATGTTCCCTACCGATCAATCGAATGTTTGGTATCGTTAAATCGAATGTGCGGTACCGATCAATGGAATGTTGAGTATCGATCAATGGAATGTTCGGTACCGATCAATCGAATGTGCGGTACCGATCAATCGAATGTGCGGTATCGTTCAATCGAATATGCGATACCGATCAATCGAATGTGAGGTATCGATCAATCGAATATGCGGTATCGATCAATCGAATATGCGGTATCGATCAATCGAATGTTCGTTACCGACCAATCGAATGTGCGGTACCGATCAATCGAATGTGCGGTATCGTTTAATCGAATGTGCGATACCGATCAATCGAATGTGCGTAAAGATCAATCGAATGTTCGGTACCGATCAATCGAATGTGCGGTATCGATCAGTCGAATATGCGGTATCGATCAATCGAATGTTCGGTACCGATCAATGGAATGTTCCGTACCGATCAATCGAATGTGCGTTACCGATCTATAGAATGTGCGGTATCGATCAATCGAATGTGCGGTACCGATCAATCGAATGTTCGGTACCGATCAATCGAATGTGCGGTACCGATCAATCGAATGTGCGGTATCGTTAAATCGAATATGCCATACCGATCAATCGAATGTGAGGTATCGATCAATCGAATGTGCGGTATCGATCAATCGAATATGCGGTATCGATCAATCGAATGTTCGGTACCGACCAATCGAATGTGCGTTACCGATGAATCGAATGTGCGGTATCGTTAAATCGAATGTGCGATACCGATCAATCGAATGTGCGGTATCGATCAATCGAATGTTTGGAACCGATGAATCGAATGTGCGGTATCGATCAATCGAATGTGCGATACCGATCAATCGAATGTGCGGTATCGATCAATCGAATGTTCTGTACCAATCAATCGAATGTGCGGTACCGTTCAATCGAATGTTCCGTACCGATCAATCGAATGTGCAGTATCGATCAATCAAATATGCGGTATCGATCAATCGAAAGTGCGATACCGATCAATCGAATGTGCGGTACCGATCAATCGAATGTGCGGTACAGATCAATCGAATGTTCGGTACCGATCAATCGAATGTGCGGTACCGATCAATGGAATGTGCGGTATCGCTAAATCGAATGTGCGGTACCGTTAGTTCGAATATGCGGTTCCGATCAATCGATTGTGCGGTAAAGATCAATCGAATGTTCGGTACCGATCAATCGAATGTGCGGTACCAATCAATCGAATGTACGGTACCGATCTATAGAATGTGCGATACCGATCAATCGAATGTGCGGTATCGATCAATCGAATGTTCTGTACCAATCAATCGAATGTGCGGTACCGTTCAATCGAATGTTCCGTACCGATCAATCGAATGTGCAGTATCGATCAATCAAATATGCGGTATCGATCAATCGAAAGTGCGATACCGATCAATCGAATGTGCGGTACCGATCAATCGAATGTGCGGTACAGATCAATCGAATGTTCGGTACCGATCAATCGAATGTGCGGTACCGATCAATGGAATGTTTGGTATCGCTAAATCGAATGTGCGGTACCGTTAGTTCGAATATGCGGTTCCGATCAATCGATTGTGCGGTAAAGATCAATCGAATGTTCGGTACCGATCAATCGAATGTGCGGTACCAATCAATCGAATGTACGGTACCGATCTATAGAATGTGCGTTACCGGTCAATCGAATGTGCCTTGCCGATCAATCGAGTGTGCGGTACCGATCAATCGAATGTTCGGTACCGATCTATCGAATGTTCCGTACCGATCAATGGAATGTTTGGTATCGTTAAATCGAATGTGCGGTACCGATCAATCGAATGTGAGTATCGATCTATCGAATGTGCGATACCGATCAATCGAATGTGCGGT
This sequence comes from Apostichopus japonicus, assembly GCF_037975245.1. Taxonomy (NCBI): domain Eukaryota; kingdom Metazoa; phylum Echinodermata; class Holothuroidea; order Aspidochirotida; family Stichopodidae; genus Apostichopus; species Apostichopus japonicus. The sequence continues at coordinate 12,246,955 of NC_092566.1, read as the reverse complement.
ACCTATCAATCGAATGTTCTGTACCGATCAATCGAATGTGCGGTACCGTTCAATCGAATGTTCCCTACCGATCAATCGAATGTGCGGTACAGATCAATCGAATGTTCGGTACCGATCAATCGAATGTGCGGTATCGATCAATGGAATGTTTGGTATCGCTAAATCGAATGTTTGGTACCGTAAGTTCGAATGTGCGGTTCCGATCAATCGATTGTGCGGTAAAGATCAATCGAATGTTCGGTACCGATCAATCGAATGTGCGGTACCAATCAATCGAATGTACGGTACCGATCTATAGAATGTGCGTTACCGGTCAATCGAATGTGCCTTGCCGATCAATCGAGTGTGCGGTACCGATCAATCGAATGTTCGGTACCGATCTATCGAATGTTCCGTACCGATCAATCGAATGTTTGGTATCGTTAAATCGAATGTGCGGTACCGATCAATCGAATGTGAGTATCGATCTATCGAATGTGCGATACCGATCAATCGAATGTGCGGTACCTATCAATCGAATGTTCTGTACCGATCAATCGAATGTGCGGTACCGTTCAATCGAATGTTCCCTACCGATCAATCGAATGTGCGGTACAGATCAATCGAATGTTCGGTACCGATCAATCGAATGTGCGGTATCGATCAATGGAATGTTTGGTATCGCTAAATCGAATGTTTGGTACCGTAAGTTCGAATGTGCGGTTCCGATCAATCGATTGTGCGGTAAAGATCAATCGAATGTTCGGTACCGATCAATCGAATGTGCGGTACCAATCAATCGAATGTACGGTACCGATCTATAGAATGTGCGTTACCGGTCAATCGAATGTGCCTTGCCGATCAATCGAGTGTGCGGTACATATCAATCGAATGTTCGGTACCGATCTATCGAATGTTCCGTACCGATCAATCGAATGTTTGGTATCGTTAAATCGAATGTGCGATACCGATCAATCGAATGTGCGGTACCTATCAATCGAATGTTCTGTACCAATCAATCGAATGTGCGGTACCGTTCAATCGAATGTTCCCTACCGATCAATCGAATGTTTGGTATCGTTAAATCGAATGTGCGGTACCGATCAATCGAATGTGCGGTACCGATCAATCGAATGTGTGGTACCGATGAATCGAATGTGCGGTACCGTTCAATCGAATGTTCCCTACCGATCAATCGAATGTTTGGTATCGTTAAATCGAATGTGCGGTACCGATCAATGGAATGTTGAGTATCGATCAATGGAATGTTCGGTTCCGATCACTCGAATGTTCCGTACTGATCAATGGAATGTGCGGTATCGATCAATCGAATATGCGGTATCGATTAATCGAATGTTCGGTACCGATCAATCGAATGTGCGGTACCGTTCAATCGAATGTGCGGTATAGTTAAATCGAATGTTCGGTACCGATCAATCGAATGTGCGGTACCGATCAATCGAATGTTTGGTATCGTTAAATCGAATGTGCGGTACCGATCAATCGAATGTGCGGTACAGATCAATCGAATGTTCGGTACCGATCAATCGAATGTGCGGTACCGATCAATGGAATGTTTGGTATCGCTAAATCGAATGTGCGGTACCGATCAATCGAATGTGCGGTTCCGATCAATCGATTGTGCGGTAAAGATCAATCGAATGTTCGGTACCGATCAATCGAATGTGCGGTACCAATCAATCGAATGTACGGTACCGATCTATAGAATGTGCGTTACCGGTCAATCGAATGTGCCTTGCCGATCAATCGAGTGTGCGGTACCGATCAATCGAATGTTCGGTACCGATCTATCGAATGTTCCGTACCGATCAATCGAATGTTTGGTATCGTTAAATCGAATGTGCGGTACCGATCAATCGAATGTGAGTATCGATCTATCGAATGTGCGATACCGATCAATCGAATGTGCGGTACCTATCAATCGAATGTTCTGTACCGATCAATCGAATGTGCAGTACCGTTCAATCGAATGTTCCCTACCGATCAATCGAATGTTTGGTATCGTTAAACCGAATGTGCGGTACCGATCAATGGAATGTTGAGTATCGATCAATGGAATGTTCGGTTCCGATAAATCGAATGTTCCGTACCGATCAATCGAATGTGCGGTATCGATCAATCGAATATGCGGTATCGATCAATCGAATGTTCGGTACCGATCAAATGAATGTTCCGTACCGATCAATGGAATGTTTGTTATCGTTAAATCGAATGTGCGGTACAGATCAATCGAATGTTCGGTACCGATGAATCGAATGTGCGGTATCGATCAATCGAATGTGCGATACCGATCAATCGAATGTGCGGTATCGATCTATCGAATGTGTGGTACCGATGAATCGAATGTGCGGTATCGATCAATCGAATGTGCGGTACCGATGAATCGAATGTGCGGTATCGATCAATCGAATGTGCGATACCGATGAATCGAATGTGCGCTATCGATCAATCGAATGTGCGGTATCGATCAATCGAATGTTCTGTACCAATCAATCGAATGTGCGGTACCGTTCAATCGAATGTTCCGTACCGATCAATCGAATGTGCAGTATCGATCAATCAAATATGCGGTATCGATCAATCGAAAGTGCGATACCGATCAATCGAATGTTTGGTATCGTTAAATCGAATGTGCGGTACCGATCAATGGAATGTTGAGTATCGATCAATGGAATGTTCGGTTCCGATAAATCGAATGTCCGGTACCGATCAATCGAACGTTCGATATCGATCAATCGAATATGCGGTATCGATCAATCGAATGTTCCGTACCGATCAATCGAATGTTCCGTACCGATCAATCGAATGTTTGGTACCGATCTATAGAATGAGCGGTATCGATCAATCGAATGTGCGGTACCGATCAATCGAATGTTCGGTACCGATCAATCGAATGTGCGGTACCGATCAATCGAATGTGCGGTATCGTTAAATCGAATATGCGATACCGATCAATCGAATGTGAGGTATCGATCAATCGAATGTGCGGTATCGATCAATCGAATATGCGGTATCGATCAATCGAATGTTCGGTACCGACCAATCGAATGTGCGTTACCGATCAATCGAATGTGCGGTATCGTTAAATCGAATGTGCGATACCGATCAATCGAATGTGCGGTATCGATCAATCGAATGTGTGGAACCGATGAATCGAATGTGCGGTATCGATCAATCGAATGTGCGATACCGATCAATCGAATGTGCGGTATCGATCAATCGAATGTTCTGTACCAATCAATCGAATGTGCGGTACCGTTCAATCGAATGTTCCGTACCGATCAATCGAATGTGCAGTATCGATCAATCAAATATGCGGTATCGATCAATCGAAAGTGCGATACCGATCAATCGAATGTGCGGTACCGATCAATCGAATGTGCGGTACAGATCAATCGAATGTTCGGTACCGATCAATCGAATGTGCGGTACCGATCAATGGAATGTTTGGTATCGCTAAATCGAATGTTTGGTACCGTAAGTTCGAATATGCGGTTCCGATCAATCGATTGTGCGGTAAAGATCAATCGAATGTTCGGTACCGTTCAATCGAATGTTCCCTACCGATCATTCGAATGTTTGGTATCGTTAAACCGAATGTGCCGTACCGATCAATGGAATGTTGAGTATCGATCAATGGAATGTTCGGTTCCGATAAATCGAATGTTCCGTACCGATCAATCGAATGTGCGGTATCGATCAATCGAATATGCGGTATCGATTAATCGAATGTTCGGTACCGATCAAATGAATGTTCCGTACCGATCAATCGAATGTTTGGTATCGTTAAATCGAATGTGCGGTACCGATCAATCGAATGTGCGGTACCGATCAATCGAATGTGTGGTACCGATGAATCGAATGTGCGGTATCGTTCAATCGAATGTTCCCTACCGATCAATCGAATGTTTGGTATCGTTAAATCGAATGTGCGGTACCGATCAATCGAATGTTCGGTACAGATCAATCGAATGTTCGGTATCGTTAAATCGAATGTGCGGTACCGATCAATCGAATGTTCGGTACAGATCAATCGAATGTTCGGTACCGATCAATCGAATGTGCGGTACCGATCAATGGAATGTTTGGTATCGCTAAATCGAATGTGCGGTATCGTAAGTTCGAATGTGCGGTTACGATCAATCGATTGTGCGGTAAAGATCAATCGAATGTTCGGTACCGATCAATCGAATGTGCGGTACCAATCAATCGAATGTACGGTACCGATCTATAGAATGTGCGTTACCGGTCAATCGAATGTGCCTTGCCGATCAATCGAGTGTGCGGTACCGATCAATCGAATGTTCGGTACCGATCTATCGAATGTTCCGTACCGATCAATCGAATGTTTGGTATCGTTAAATCGAATGTGCGGCACCGATCAATCGAATGTGAGTATCGATCAATCGAATGTGTGATACCGTTCAATCGAATGTGCGGTACCTATCAATCGAATGTTCTGTACCGATCAATCGAATGTGCGGTACCGTTCAATCGAATGTTCCCTACCGATCAATCGAATGTTTGGTATCGTTAAACCGAATGTGCGGTACCGATCAATGGAATGTTGAGTATCGATCAATGGAATGTTCGGTTCCGATAAATCGAATGTTCCGTACCGATCAATCGAATGTGCGGTATCGATCAATCGAATATGCGGTATCGATCAATCGAATGTTCGGTACCGATCAAATGAATGTTCCGTACCGATCAATGGAATGTTTGGTATCGATCAATCGAATGTGCGGTACCGATCAATCGAATGTGCGGTACCGATCAATCGAATGTGTGGTACCGATGAATCGAATGTGCGGTACCGTTCAATCGAATGTTCCCTAACGATCAATCGAATGTTTGGTATCGTTAAATCGAATGTGCGGTATCGATCAATGGAATGATGAGTATCGATCAATGGAATGTTCGGTACCGATCAATCGAATGTGCGGTACCGATCAATCGAATGTGCGGTATCGTTCAATCGAATATGCGATACCGATCAATCGAATGTGAGGTATCGATCAATCGAATGTGCTGTATCGATCAATCGAATATGCGGTATCGATCAATCGAATGTTCGGTACCGACCAATCGAATGTGCGGTACCGATCAATCGAATGTGCGGTATCGTTTAATCGAATGTGCGATACCGATCAATCGAATGTGCGGTATCGATCAATCGAATGTGTGGTACCGATCAATCGAATGTGCGGTATCGATCAATCGAATGTGCGATACCGATCAATCGAATGTGCGGTATCGATCAATCGAATGTGCGGTTCCGATCAATCGAATGTTCTGTACCAATCAATCGAATGTGCGGTAAGGTTCAATCGAATTTTCCGTACCGATCAATCGAATGTGCGGTATCGATCAATAAAATATGCGGTATCGATCAATCGAAAGTGCGATACCGATAAATCGAATGTGCGGTACCGATCAATCGAATGTGCGGTACAGATCAATCGAATGTTCGGTACCGATGAATCGAATGTGCGGTATCGATCAATCGAATATGCGATACCGATCAATCGAATGTGCGGTATCGATCTTTCGAATGTGTGGCACCGATGAATCGAATGTGCGGTATCGATGAATCGAATGTGCGGTATCGATCAATCGAATGTGCGGTATCGATCAATCGAATGTTCTGTACCAATCAATCGAATGTGCGGTACCGTTCAATCGAATGTTAGGTACCGATCAATCGAATGTGCAGTATCGATCAATCAAATATGCGGTATCGATCAATCGAAAGTGCGATACCGATCAATCGAATGTGCGGTATCGATCAATCGAATATGCGGTATCGATCAATCGAATGTTCGGTACCGATCAAATGAATGTTCCGTACCGATCAATCGAATGTTTGGTATCGTTAAATCGAATGTTCGGTACCGATCAATCGAATGTGCGGTACCGATGAATCGAATGTGTGGTACCGATGAATCGAATGTGCGGTACCGTTCAATCGAATGTTCCCTACCGATCAATCGAATGTTTGGTATCGTTAAATCGAATGTGCATACCGATCAATGGAATGTTGAGTATCGATCAATGGAATGTTCGGTACCGATCAATCGAATGTGCGGTACCGATCAATCGAATGTGCGGTATCGTTCAATCGAATATGCGATACCGATCAATCGAATGTGAGGTATCGATCAATCGAATGTGCGGTATCGATCAATCGAATATGCGGTATCGATCAATCGAATGTTCGGTACCGACCAATCGAATGTGCGGTACCGATCAATCGAATGTGCGATACCGATCAATCGAATGTGCGGTACCGATCAATCGAATGTGCGGTACAGATCAATCGAATGTTCGGTACCGATGAATCGAATGTGCGGTATCGATCAATCGAATGTTCGATACCGATCAATCAAATGTGCGGTATCGATCTATCGAATGTGCGGTACCGATGAATCGAATGTGCGGTATCGATCTTTCGAATGTGCGGTACCGATGAATCGAATGTGCGGTATCGATCAATCGAATGTGCGATACCGATGAATCGAATGTGCGGTATCGATCAATCGAATGTGCGGTATCGATCAATCGAATGTTCTGTACCAATCAATCGAATGTGCGGTACCGTTCAATCGAATGTTCCGTACCGATCAATCGAATGTGCAGTATCGATCAATCAAATATGCGGTATCGATCAATCGAAAGTGCGATACCGATCAATCGAATTTTTGGTATCGTTAAACCGAATGTGCGGTACCGATCAATGGAATGTTGAGTATCGATCAATGGAATGTTCGGTTCCGATAAATCGAATGTTCGGTACCGATCAATCGAATGTGCGGTATCGATCAATCGAATATGCGGTATCGATCAATCGAATGTTCGGTACCGATCAATGGAATGTTCCGTACCGATCAATCGAATGTGCGTTACCGATCTATAGAATGTGCGGTATCGATCAATCGAATGTGCGGTACCGATCAATCGAATGTTCGGTACCGATCAATCGAATGTGCGGTACCGATCAATCGAATGTGCGGTATCGTTAAATCGAATATGCGATACCGATCAATCGAATGTGAGGTATCGATCAATCGAATGTGCGGTATCGATCAATCGAATATGCGGTATCGATCAATCGAATGTTCGGTACCGACCAATCGAATGTGCGTTACCGATCAATCGAATGTGCGGTATCGTTAAATCGAATGTGCGATACCGATCAATCGAATGTGCGGTATCGATCAATCGAATGTGTGGAACCGATGAATCGAATGTGCGGTATCGATCAATCGAATGTGCGATACCGATCAATCGAATGTGCGGTATCGATCAATCGAATGTTCTGTACCAATCAATCGAATGTGCGGTACCGTTCAATCGAATGTTCCGTACCGATCAATCGAATGTGCAGTATCGATCAATCAAATATGCGGTATCGATCAATCGAAAGTGCGATACCGATCAATCGAATGTGCGGTACCGATCAATCGAATGTGCGGTACAGATCAATCGAATGTTCGGTACCGATCAATCGAATGTGCGGTACCGATCAATGGAATGTTTGGTATCGCTAAATCGAATGTGCGGTACCGTAAGTTCGAATATGCGGTTCCGATCAATCGATTGTGCGGTAAAGATCAATCGAATGTTCGGTACCGATGAATCGAATGTGCGGTATCGATCAATCGAATGTGCGATACCGATCAATCGAATGTGCGATACCGATCTATCGAATGTGCGGTACCGATGAATCGAATGTGCGGTATCGATGAATCGAATGTGCGGTACCGATGAATCGAATGTGCGGTATCGATCAATCGAATGTGCGATACCGATGAATCGAATGTGCGGTATCGATCAATCGAATGTGCGGTATCGATCAATCGAATGTTCTGTAACAATCAATCGAATGTGCGGTACCGTTCAATCGAATGTTCCGTACCGATCAATCGAATGTGCAGTATCGATCAATCAAATATGCGGTATCGATCAATCGAAAGTGCGATACCGATCAATCGAATTTTTGGTATCGTTAAACCGAATGTGCGGTACCGATCAATGGAATGTTGAGTATCGATCAATGGAATGTTCGGTTCCGATAAATCGAATGTTCGGTACCGATCAATCGAATGTGCGGTATCGATCAATCGAATATGCGGTATCGATCAATCGAATGTTCGGTACCGATCAATGGAATGTTCCGTACCGATCAATCGAATGTGCGTTACCGATCTATAGAATGTGCGGTATCGATCAATCGAATGTGCGGTACCGATCAATCGAATGTTCGGTACCGATCAATCGAATGTGCGGTACCGATCAATCGAATGTGCGGTATCGTTAAATCGAATATGCGATACCGATCAATCGAATGTGAGGTATCGATCAATCGAATGTGCGGTATCGATCAATCGAATGTGCGGTATCGATCAATCGAATGTTCGGTACCGACCAATCGAATGTGCGTTACCGATCAATCGAATGTGCGGTATCGTTAAATCGAATGTGCGATACCGATCAATCGAATGTGCGGTATCGATCAATCGAATGTGTGGAACCGATGAATCGAATGTGCGGTATCGATCAATCGAATGTGCGATACCGATCAATCGAATGTGCGGTATCGATCAATCGAATGTTCTGTACCAATCAATCGAATGTGCGGTACCGTTCAATCGAATGTTCCGTACCGATCAATCGAATGTGCAGTATCGATCAATCAAATATGCGGTATCGATCAATCGAAAGTGCGATACCGATCAATCGAATGTGCGGTACCGATCAATCGAATGTGCGGTACAGATCAATCGAATGTTCGTTACCGATCAATCGAATGTGCGGTACCGATCAATGGAATGTTTGGTATCGCTAAATCGAATGTGCGGTACCGTAAGTTCGAATATGCGGTTCCGATCAATCGATTGTGCGGTAAAGATCAATCGAATGTTCGGTACCGATCAATCGAATGTGCGGTACCAATCAATCGAATGTACGGTACCGATCTATAGAATGTGCGTTACCGGTCAATCGAATGTGCCTTGCCGATCAATCGAGTGTGCGGTACCGATCAATCGAATGTTCGGTACCGATCTATCGAATGTTCCGTACCGATCAATCGAATGTTTGGTATCGTTAAATCGAATGTGCGGTACCGATCAATCGAATGTGAGTATCGATCAATCGAATGTGCGATACCGATCAATCGAATGTGAGGTACCTATCAATCGAATGTTCTGTACCGATCAATCGAATGTGCGGTACCGTTCAATCGAATGTTCCCTACCGATCAATCGAATGTGCGGTACAGATCAATCGAATGTTCGGTACCGATCAATCGAATGTGCGGTACCGATCAATGGAATGTTTGGTATCGCTAAATCGAATGTTTGGTACCGTAAGTTCGAATGTGCGGTTCCGATCAATCGATTGTGCGGTAAAGATCAATCGAATGTTCGGTACCGATCAATCGAATGTGCGGTACCAAATCAATCGAATGTACGGTATTGATCTATAGAATGTGCGTTACCGGTCAATCGAATGTGCCTTGCCGATCAATCGAGTGTGCGGTACCGATCAATCGAATGTTCGGTACCGATCTATCGAATGTTCCGTACCGATCAATCGAATGTTTGGTATCGTTAAATCGAATGTGCGGTACCGATCAATCGAATGTGAGTATCGATCTATCGAATGTGCGATACCGATCAATCGAATGTGCGGTACCTATCAATCGAATGTTCTGTACCGATCAATCGAATGTGCGGTACCGTTCAATCGAATGTTCCCTACCGATCAATCGAATGTTTGGTATCGTTAAACCGAATGTGCGGTACCGATCAATGGAATGTTGAGTATCGATCAATGGAATGTTCGGTTCCGATAAATCGAATGTTCGGTACCGATCAATCGAATGTGCGGTATCGATCAATCGAATATGCGGTATCGATCAATCGAATGTTCGGTACCGATCAATGGAATGTTCCGTACCGATCAATCGAATGTGCGTTACCGATCTATAGAATGTGCGGTATCGATCAATCGAATGTGCGGTACCGATCAATCGAATGTTCGGTACCGATCAATCGAATGTGCGGTACCGATCAATCGAATGTGCGGTATCGTTAAATCGAATATGCGATACCGATCAATCGAAAATGCGGTATCGATCAATCGAATGTTCGGTACCGACCAATCGAATGTGCGTTACCGATCAATCGAATGTGCGGTATCGTTAAATCGAATGTGCGATACCGATCAATCGAATGTGCGGTATCGATCAATCGAATGTGTGGAACCGATGAATCGAATGTGCGGTATCGATCAATCGAATGTGCGATACCGATCAATCGAATGTGCGGTATCGATCAATCGAATGTTCTGTACCAATCAATCGAATGTGCGGTTCCGTTCAATCGAATGTTCCGTACCGATCAATCGAATGTGCAGTATCGATCAATCAAATATGCGGTATCGATCAATCGAAAGTGCGATACCGATCAATCGAATGTGCGGTACCGATCAATCGAATGTGCGGTACAGATCAATCGAATGTTCGGTACCGATCAATCGAATGTGCGGTACCGATCAATGGAATGTTTGGTATCGCTAAATCGAATGTGCGGTACCGTAAGTTCGAATATGCGGTTCCGATCAATCGATTGTGCGGTAAAGATCAATCGAATGTTCGGTACCGATCAATCGAATGTGCGGTACCAATCAATCGAATGTACGGTACCGATCTATAGAATGTGCGTTACCGGTCAATCGAATGTGCCTTGCCGATCAATCGAATGTTTGGTATCGTTAAATCGAATGTGCGGTACCGATCAATCGAATGTGAGTATCGATCTATCGAATGTTTGGTATCGTTAAATCGAATGTGCGGTACCGATCAATCGAATGTGAGTATCGATCTATCGAATGTGCGGTACCGTTCAATCGAATGTTCCCTACCGATCAATCGAATGTTTGGTATCGTTAAATCGAATGTGCGGTACCGATCAATGGAATGTTGAGTATCGATCAATGGAATGTTCGGTTCCGATCACTCGAATGTTCCGTACTGATCAATCGAATGTGCGGTATCGATCAATCGAATATGCGGTATCGATTAATCGAATGTTCGGTACCGATCAATCGAATGTGCGGTACCGATCAATCGAATGTGCGGTATAGTTAAATCGAATGTTCGGTACCGATCAATCGAATGTGCGGTACCGATCAATCGAATGTGTGGTACCGATGAATCGAATGTTCGGTACCGTTCAATCGAATGTGCGGTACCGATCAATCCAATGTTTGGTATCGTTAAATCGAATGTGCGGTACCGATCAATCGAATGTGCGGTACAGATCAATCGAATGTTCGGTACCGATCAATCGAATGTGCGGTACCGATCAATGGAATGTTTGGTATCGCTAAATCGAATGTGCGGTACCGATCAATCGAATGTGCGGTTCCGATCAATCGATTGTGCGGTACCGATCAATCGAATGTTCGGTACCGATCAATCGAATGTGCGGTACCAATCAATCGAATGTACGGTACCGATCTATAGAATGTGCGTTACCGGTCAATCGAATGTGCCTTGCCGATCAATCGAGTGTGCGGTACCGATCAATCGAATGTTCGGTACCGATCTATCGAATGTTCCGTACCGATCAATCGAATGTTTGGTATCGTTAAATCGAATGTGCGGTACCGATCAATCAAATGTGAGTATCGATCTATCGAATGTGCGATACCGATCAATCGAATGTGCGGTACCTATCAATCGAATGTTCCGTACCGATCAATCGAATGTGCGGTACCGATCAATCGAATGTTCGGTACCGATCAATCGAATGTGCGGTATCGATCAATCGAATATGCGGTATCGATCAATCGAATGTTCGGTACCGATCAATGGAATGTTCCGTACCGATCAATCGAATGTGCGTTACCGATCTATAGAATGTGCGGTATCGATCAATCGAATGTGCGGTACCGATCAATCGAATGTTCGGTACCGATCAATCGAATGTGCGGTACCGATCAATCGAATGTGCGGTATCGTTAAATCGAATATGCGATACCGATCAATCGAATGTGAGGTATCGATCAATCGAATGTGCGGTATCGATCAATCGAAAATGCGGTATCGATCAATCGAATGTTCGGTACCGACCAATCGAATGTGCGTTACCGATCAATCGAATGTGCGGTATCGTTAAATCGAATGTGCGATACCGATCAATCGAATGTGCGGTATCGATCAATCGAATGTGTGGAACCGATGAATCGAATGTGCGGTATCGATCAATCGAATGTGCGATACCGATCAATCGAATGTGCGGTATCGATCAATCGAATGTTCTGTACCAATCAATCGAATGTGCGGTACCGTTCAATCGAATGTTCCGTACCGATCAATCGAATGTGCAGTATCGATCAATCAAATATGCGGTATCGATCAATCGAAAGTGCGATACCGATCAGTCGAATGTGCGGTACCGATCAATCGAATGTGCGGTACAGATCAATCGAATGTTCGGTACCGATCAATCGAATGTGCGGTACCGATCAATGGAATGTTTGGTATCGCTAAATCGAATGTGCGGTACCGTAAGTTCGAATATGCGGTTCCGATCAATCGATTGTCCGGTAAAGATCAATCGAATGTTCGGTACCGATCAATCGAATGTGCGGTACCAATCAATCGAATGTACCGTACCGATCTATAGAATGTGCGTTACCGGTCAATCGAATGTGCCTTGCCGATCAATCGAGTGTGCGGTACCGATCAATCGAATGTTCGGTACCGATCTATCGAATGTTCCGTACCGATCAATCGAATGTTTGGTATCGTTAAATCGAATGTGCGGTACCGATCAATCGAATGTGAGTATCGATCTATCGAACGTGCGATACCGATCAATCGAATGTGCGGTACCTATCAATCGAATGTTCTGTACCGATCAATCGAATGTGCGGTACCGTTCAATCGAATGTTCCCTACCGATCAATCGAATGTTTGGTATCGTTAAATCGAATGTGCGGTACCGATCAATCGAATGTGCGGTACCGATCAATCGAATGTGTGGTACCGATCATTCGAATGTGCGGTATAGTTAAATCGAATGTTCGGTACCGATCAATCGAATGTGCGGTACCGATCAATCGAATGTGTGGTACCGATGAATCGAATGTGCGGTACCGTTCAATCGAATGTGCGGTACCGATCAATCCAATGTTTGGTATCGTTAAATCGAATGTGCGGTACCGATCAATCGAATGTGCGGTACAGATCAATCGAATGTTCGGTACCGATCAATCGAATGTGCGGTACCGATCAATGGAATGTTTGGTATCGCTAAATCGAATGTGCGGTACCGATCAATCGAATGTGCGGTTCCGATCAATCGATTGTGCGGTAAAGATCAATCGAATGTTCGGTACCGATCAATCGAATGTGCGGTACCAATCAATCGAATGTACGGTACCGATCTATAGAATGTGCGTTACCGGTCAATCGAATGTGCCTTGCCGATCAATCGAGTGTGCGGTACCGATCAATCGAATGTTCGGTACCGATCTATCGAATGTTCCGTACCGATCAATCGAATGTTTGGTATCGTTAAATCGAATGTGCGGTACCGATCAATCGAATGTGAGTATCGATCTATCGAATGTGCGATACCGATCAATCGAATGTGCGGTACCTATCAATCGAATGTTCTGTACCGATCAATCGAATGTGCGGTACCGTTCAATCGAATGTTCCCTACCGATCAATCGAATGTTTGGTATCGTTAAACCGAATGTGCGGTACCGATCAATGGAATGTTGAGTATCGATCAATGGAATGTTCGGTTCCGATAAATCGAATGTTCCGTACCGATCAATCGAATGTGCGGTATCGATCAATCGAATATGCAGTATCGATCAATCGAATGTTCGGTACCGATCAAATGAATGTTCCGTACCGATCAATGGAATGTTTGTTATCGTTAAATCGAATGTGCGGTACCGATCAATCGAATGTGCGGTACCGATCAATCGAATGTTTCGTACCGATCAATCGAATGTGCGGTACCGTTCAATCGAATGTTCCCTACCGATCAATCGAATGTTTGGTATCGTTAAATCGAATGTGCGGTACCGATCAATGGAATGTTGAGTATCGATCAATGGAATGTTCGGTTCCGATCAATCGAATGTTCCGTACCGATCAATCGAATGTGCGGTATCGATCAATCGAATATGCGGTATCGATCAATCGAATGTGCGGTACCGATCAATCGAATGTGCGGTTCCGATCAATCGAATGTGCGGTATCGTTAAATCGAATGTGCGATACCGATCAATCGAATGTGAGGTATCGATCAATCGAATGTGCGGTATCGATCAATCGAATATGCGGTACCGATCAATCGAATGTTCGGTACCGATCAATCGAATGTTCCGTACCGATCAATCGAATGTGCGGTATCGATCAATCGAATGTGCGGTATCGATCAATCGAATGTGTGGTACCGATCAATCGAATGTTCCCTACCGATCAATCAAATGTTTGGTATCGTTAAATCGAATGTGCGGTACCGATCAATGGAATGTTGAGTATCGATCAATGGAATGTTCGGTTCCGATCACTCGAATGTTCCGTACCGATCAATCGAATGTGCGGTATCGATCAATCGAATATGCGGTATCGATTAATCGAATGTTCGGTACCGATCAATCGAATGTGCGGTACCGATCAATCGAATGTGCGGTATAGTTAAATCGAATGTGCGATACCGATCAATCGAATGTGAGGTATCGATCAATCGAATGTGCGGTATCGATCAATCGAATGTTCGGTATCGATCAATCGAATGTTCGGTACCGATCAATCGAATGTGCGGTATCGATCAATCGAATGTTTGGTATCGTTAAATCGAATGTGCGATACCGATCAATCGAATATGCGGTATCGATCAATCGAGTGTGCGATACCGATCAATCGATTGTTCGGTAAAGATCAATCGAATGTTCGGTACCGATCAATCGAATGTGCAGTACCAATCAATCGAATGTGCGGTACCGATGTATACAATGTGCGGTATCGATCAATCGAATGTGCGGTACCGATCAATCGAATGTTCCGTACCGATCAATCGAATGTGCGGTACCGTTCAATCGAATGTTCCCTACCGATCAATCGAATGTTTGGTATCGTTAAATCGAATGTGCGGTATCGATCAATCGAATATGCGGTATCGATCAATCGAATGTGCGGTATCGATCAATCGAATGTGTGGAACCGATGAATCGAATGTGCGGTATCGATCAATCGAATGTGCGATACCGATCAATCGAATGTGCGGTATCGATCAATCGAATGTTCTGTACCAATCAATCGAATGTGCGGTACCGTTCAATCGAATGTTCCGTACCGATCAATCGAATGTGCAGTATCGATCAATCAAATATGCGGTATCGATCAATCGAAAGTGCGATACCGATCAATCGAATGTGCGGTACCGATCAATCGAATGTGCGGTACAGATCAATCGAATGTTCGGTACCGATCAATCGAATGTGCGGTACCGATCAATGGAATGTTTGGTATCGCTAAATCGAATGTGCGGTACCGTAAGTTCGAATATGCGGTTCCGATCAATCGATTGTGCGGTAAAGATCAATCGAATGTTCGGTACCGATCAATCGAATGTGCGGTACCAATCAATCGAATATACGGTACCGATCTATAGAATGTGCGTTACCGGTCAATCGAATGTGCCTTGCCGATCAATCGAGTGTGCGGTACCGATCAATGGAATGTTCGGTACCGATCTATCGAATGTTCCGTACCGATCAATCGAATGTTTGGTATCGTTAAATCGAATGTGCGGTACCGATCAATCAAATGTGAGTATCGATCTATCGAATGTGCGATACCGATCAATCGAATGTGCGGTACCTATCAATCGAATGTTCCGTACCGATCAATCGAATGTGCGGTACCGATCAATCGAATGTTCGGTACCGATCAATCGAATGTGCGGTACCGATCATTCGAATGTGCGGTATCGTTAAATCGAATATGCGATACCGATCAATCGAATGTGAGGTATCGATCAATCGAATGTGCGGTATCGATCAATCGAATATGCGGTATCGATCAATCGAATGTTCGGTACCGACCAATCGAATGTGCGTTACCGATCAATCGAATGTGCGGTATCGTTAAATCGAATGTGCGATACCGATCAATCGAATGTGCGGTATCGATCAATCGAATGTGTGGAACTGATGAATCGAATGTGCGGTATCGATCAATCGAATGTGCGATACCGATCAATCGAATGTGCGGTATCGATCAATCGAATGTTCTGTACCAATCAATCGAATGTGCGGTACCGTTCAATCGAATGTTCCGTACCGATCAATCGAATGTGCAGTATCGATCAATCAAATATGCGGTATCGATCAATCGAAAGTGCGATACCGATCAATCGAATGTGCGGTACCGATCAATCGAATGTGCGGTACAGATCAATCGAATGTTCGGTACCGATCAATCGAATGTGCGGTACCGATCAATGGAATGTTTGGTATCGCTAAATCGAATGTGCGGTACCGTAAGTTCGAATATGCGGTTCCGATCAATCGATTGTGCGGTAAAGATCAATCGAATGTTCGGTACCGATCAATCGAATGTGCGGTACCAATCAATCGAATGTACGGTACCGATCTATAGAATGTGCGTTACCGGTCAATCGAATGTGCCTTGCCGATCAATCGAATGTTTGGTATCGTTAAATCGAATGTGCGGTACCGATCAATCGAATGTGAGTATCGATCTATCGAATGTTTGGTATCGTTAAATCGAATGTGCGGTACCGATCAATCGAATGTGAGTATCGATCTATCGAATGTGCGGTACCGTTCAATCGAATGTTCCCTACCGATCAATCGAATGTTTGGTATCGTTAAATCGAATGTGCGGTACCGATCAATGGAATGTTGAGTATCGATCAATGGAATGTTCGGTTCCGATCACTCGAATGTTCCGTACTGATCAATCGAATGTGCGGTATCGATCAATCGAATATGCGGTATCGATTAATCGAATGTTCGGTACCGATCAATCGAATGTGCGGTACCGATCAATCGAATGTGCGGTATAGTTAAATCGAATGTTCGGTACCGATCAATCGAATGTGCGGTACCGATCAATCGAATGTGTGGTACCGATGAATCGAATGTGCGGTACCGTTCAATCGAATGTGCGGTACCGATCAATCCAATGTTTGGTATCGTTAAATCGAATGTGCGGTACCGATCAATCGAATGTGCGGTACAGATCAATCGAATGTTCGGTACCGATCAATCGAATGTGCGGTACCGATCAATGGAATGTTTGGTATCGCTAAATCGAATGTGCGGTACCGATCAATCGAATGTGCGGTTCCGATCAATCGATTGTGCGGTAAAGATCAATCGAATGTTCGGTACCGATCAATCGAATGTGCGGTACCAATCAATCGAATGTACGGTACCGATCTATAGAATGTGCGTTACCGGTCAATCGAATGTGCCTTGCCGATCAATCGAGTGTGCGGTACCGATCAATCGAATGTTCGGTACCGATCTATCGAATGTTCCGTACCGATCAATCGAATGTTTGGTATCGTTAAATCGAATGTGCGGTACCGATCAATCAAATGTGAGTATCGATCTATCGAATGTGCGATACCGATCAATCGAATGTGCGGTACCTATCAATCGAATGTTCCGTACCGATCAATCGAATGTGCGGTACCGATCAATCGAATGTTCGGTACCGATCAATCGAATGTGCGGTATCGATCAATCGAATATGCGGTATCGATCAATCGAATGTTCGGTACCGATCAATGGAATGTTCCGTACCGATCAATCGAAAGTGCGTTACCGATCTATAGAATGTGCGGTATCGATCAATCGAATGTGCGGTACCGATCAATCGAATGTTCGGTACCGATCAATCGAATGTGCGGTACCGATCAATCGAATGTGCGGTATCGTTAAATCGAATATGCGATACCGATCAATCGAATGTGAGGTATCGATCAATCGAATGTGCGGTATCGATCAATCGAAAATGCGGTATCGATCAATCGAATGTTCGGTACCGACCAATCGAATGTGCGTTACCGATCAATCGAATGTGCGGTATCGTTAAATCGAATGTGCGATACCGATCAATCGAATGTGCGGTATCGATCAATCGAATGTGTGGAACCGATGAATCGAATGTGCGGTATCGATCAATCGAATGTGCGATACCGATCAATCGAATGTGCGGTATCGATCAATCGAATGTTCTGTACCAATCAATCGAATGTGCGGTACCGTTCAATCGAATGTTCCGTACCGATCAATCGAATGTGCAGTATCGATCAATCAAATATGCGGTATCGATCAATCGAAAGTGCGATACCGATCAATCGAATGTGCGGTACCGATCAATCGAATGTGCGGTACAGATCAATCGAATGTTCGGTACCGTTCAATCGAATGTGCGGTACCGATCAATGGAATGTTTGGTATCGCTAAATCGAATGTGCGGTACCGATCAATCGAATGTGCGGTTCCGATCAATCGATTGTGCGGTAAAGATCAATCGAATGTTCGGTACCGATCAATCGAATGTGCGGTACCAATCAATCGAATGTACGGTACCGATCTATAGAATGTGCGTTACCGGTCAATCGAATGTGCCTTGCCGATCAATCGAGTGTGCGGTACCGATCAATCGAATGTTCGGTACCGATCTATCGAATGTTCCGTACCGATCAATCGAATGTTTGGTATCGTTAAATCGAATGTGCGGTACCGATCAATCGAATGTGAGTATCGATCTATCGAATGTGCGATACCGATCAATCGAATGTGCGGTACCTATCAATCGAATGTTCTGTACCGATCAATCGAATGTGCGGTACCGTTCAATCGAATGTTCCCTACCGATCAATCGAATGTTTGGTATCGTTAAACCGAATGTGCGGTACCGATCAATGGAATGTTGAGTATCGATCAATCGAATGTTCGGTTCCGATAAATCGAATGTTCCGTACCGATCAATCGAATGTGCGGTATCGATCAATCGAATGTGCGGTATCGATCAATCGAATGTGCGGTACCGATCAATCGAATGTGCGGTTCCGATCAATCGAATGTGCGGTATCGTTAAATCGAATGTGCGATACCGATCAATCGAATGTGAGGTATCGATCAATCGAGTGTGCGGTATCGATCAATCGAATATGCGGTATCGATCAATCGAATGTTCGGTACCGATCAATCGAATGTTCCGTACCGATCGATCGAATGTGCGGTATCGATCAATCGAATGTGCGGTATCGATCAATCGAATGTTATGTACCGATCAATCGAATGTTCCGTACCGATCAATCAAATGTTTGGTATCGTTAAATCGAATGTGCGGTACCGATCAATGGAATGTTGAGTATCGATCAATGGAATGTTCGGTTCCGATCACTCGAATGTTCCGTACCGATCAATCGAATGTGCGGTATCGATCAATCGAATATGCGGTATCGATTAATCGAATGTTCGGTACCGTTCAATCGAATGTTCCCTACCGATCAATCGAATGTTTGGTATCGTTAAATCGAATGTGCGGTACCGATCAATCGAATGTGCGGTACAGATCAATCGAATGTTCGGTACCGATCAATCGAATGTGCGGTACCGATCAATGCAATGTTTGGTATCGCTAAATCGAATGTGCGGTACCGTAAGTTCGAATGTGCGGTTCCGATCAATCGATTGTGCGGTAAAGATCAATCGAATGTTCGGTACCGATCAATCGAATGTGCGGTACCAATCAATCGAATATACGGTACCGATCTATAGAATGTGCGTTACCGGTCAATCGAATGTGCCTTGCCGATCAATCGAGTGTGCGGTACCGATCAATCGAATGTTCGGTACCGATCTATCGAATGTTCCGTACCGATCAATCGAATGTTTGGTATCGTTAAATCGAATGTGCGGTACCGATCAATCGAATGTGAGTATCGATCTATCGAATGTGCGATACCGATCAATCGAATGTGCGGTACCTATCAATCGAATGTTCTGTACCGATCAATCGAATGTGCGGTACCGTTCAATCGAATGTTCCCTACCGATCAATCGAATGTTTGGTATCGTTAAACCGAATGTGCGGTACCGATCAATGGAATGTTGAGTATCGATCAATGGAATGTACGGTTCCGATAAATCGAATGTTCCGTACCGATCAATCGAATGTGCGGTATCGATCAATCGAATATGCGGTATCGATCAATCGAATATGCGGTATCGATCAATCGAATGTTCGGTACCGATCAAATGAATGTTCCGTACCGATCAATCGAATGTTTGGTATCGTTAAATCGAATGTGCGGTACCGATCAATCGAATGTGCGGTTCCGATCAATCGAATGTGCGGTATCGATCAATCGAATGTGCGGTACCGATCAATCGAATGTGCGGTTCCGATCAATCGAATGTGCGGTATCGTTAAATCGAATGTGCGATACCGATCAATCGAATGTGAGGTATCGATCAATCGAGTGTGCGGTATCGATCAATCGAATATGCGGTATCGATCAATC
The DNA here is from genome assembly GCF_037975245.1 of Apostichopus japonicus. Classification (NCBI taxonomy): domain Eukaryota; kingdom Metazoa; phylum Echinodermata; class Holothuroidea; order Aspidochirotida; family Stichopodidae; genus Apostichopus; species Apostichopus japonicus. The sequence goes on along the minus strand of NC_092566.1, from coordinate 12,226,346 downwards.
GAATGTTCGGTACCGATCAATCGAATGTTCCGTACCGATCGATCGAATGTGCGGTATCGATCAATCGAATGTGCGGTATCGATCAATCGAATGTTATGTACCGATCAATCGAATGTTCCGTACCGATCAATCAAATGTTTGGTATCGTTAAATCGAATGTGCGGTACCGATCAATGGAATGTTGAGTATCGATCAATGGAATGTTCGGTTCCGATCACTCGAATGTTCCGTACCGATCAATCGAATGTGCGGTATCGATCAATCGAATATGCGGTATCGATTAATCGAATGTTCGGTACCGTTCAATCGAATGTTCCCTACCGATCAATCGAATGTTTGGTATCGTTAAATCGAATGTGCGGTACCGATCAATCGAATGTGCGGTACAGATCAATCGAATGTTCGGTACCGATCAATCGAATGTGCGGTACCGATCAATGCAATGTTTGGTATCGCTAAATCGAATGTGCGGTACCGTAAGTTCGAATGTGCGGTTCCGATCAATCGATTGTGCGGTACCGATCAATCGAATGTTCGGTACCGATCAATCGAATGTGCGGTACCAATCAATCGAATATACGGTACCGATCTATAGAATGTGCGTTACCGGTCAATCGAATGTGCCTTGCCGATCAATCGAGTGTGCGGTACCGATCAATCGAATGTTCGGTACCGATCTATCGAATGTTCCGTACCGATCAATCGAATGTTTGGTATCGTTAAATCGAATGTGCGGTACCGATCAATCGAATGTGAGTATCGATCTATCGAATGTGCGATACCGATCAATCGAATGTGCGGTACCTATCAATCGAATGTTCTGTACCGATCAATCGAATGTGCGGTACCGTTCAATCGAATGTTCCCTACCGATCAATCGAATGTTTGGTATCGTTAAACCGAATGTGCGGTACCGATCAATGGAATGTTGAGTATCGATCAATGGAATGTACGGTTCCGATAAATCGAATGTTCCGTACCGATCAATCGAATGTGCGGTATCGATCAATCGAATATGCGGTATCGATCAATCGAATATGCGGTATCGATCAATCGAATGCTAGGTACCGATCAATCGAATGTTCCGTACCGATCAATCGAATGTTTGGTATCGTTAAATCGAATGTGCGGTACCGATCAATCGAATGTGCGGTACCGATCAATCGAATGTGTGGTACCGTTCAATCGAATGTTCCCTACCGATGAATCAAATGTTTGGTATCGTTAAATCGAATGTGCGGTACCGATCAATGGAATGTTGAGTATCGATCAATGGAATGTTCGGTTCCGATCACTCGAATGTTCCGTACCGATCAATCGAATGTGCGGTATCGATCAATCGAATATGCGGTATCGATTAATCGAATGTTCGTTACCGATCAATCGAATGTGCGGTACCGATCAATCGAATGTGAGGTATAGTTAAATCGAATGTGCGATACCGATCAATCGAATGTGAGGTATCGATCAATCGAATGTGCGGTATCGATCAATCGAATATGCGGTATCGATCAATCGAATGTTCGGTACCGATCAATCGAATGTGCGGTATCGATCAATCGAATGTTTGGTATCGTTAAATCGAATGTGCGATACCGATCAATCGAATATGCGGTATCGATCAATCGAAAGTGCGATACCGATCAATCGATTGTTCGGTAAAGATCAATCGAATGTTCGGTACCGATCAATCGAATGTGCAGTACCAATCAATCGAATGTGCGGTACCGATCTATACAATGTGCGGTATCGATCAATCGAATGTGCGGTACCGATCAATCGAATGTTCCGTACCGATCAATCGAATGTGCGGTACCGTTCAATCGAATGTTCCCTACCGATCAATCGAATGTTTGGTATCGTTAAATCGAATGTGCGGTACCGATCAATGGAATGTTGAGTATCGATCAATGGAATGTTCGGTTCCGATAAATCGAATGTTCCGTACCGATCAATCGAATGTGCGGAATCGATCAATCGAATATGCGGTATCGATCAATCGAATGTACGGTACCGACCAATCGAATGTGCGGTACCGATCAATCGAATGTGCGGTATAGTTAAATCGAATGTGCGATACCGATCAATCGAATGTGCGGTATCGATCAATCGAGTGTGTGGTACCGATGAATCGAATGTGCGATATCGTTAAATCGAATGTGCGATACCGATCAATCGAATGTGCGGTATCGATGAATCGAATGTGCGGTATCGATCAATCGAATGTGCGGTATCTTTAAATCGAATGTGTGATACCGATCAATCGATTGTGCGGTACCGATCAATCGAATGTTCCGTACCGATCAATCGAATGAGCGGTACCGTTCAATCGAATGTTCCGTACCGATCAATCGAATGTTCCGTACCGATCAATCGAATGTGCAGTATCGATCAATCAAATATGCGGTATCGATCAATCGAACGTTCGGTATCGATCAATCGAATATGCGTTATCGATTAATCGAATGTTCGGTACCGATCAATCGAATGTGCGGTACCGATCAATCGAATGTGCGGTATAGTTAAATCGAATGTGCGATACCGATCAATCGAATGTGAGGTATCGATCAATCGAAAGTGCGGTATCGATCAATCGAATATGCGGTATCGATCAATCGAATGTTCGGTACCGATCAATCGAATGTGCGGTACCGATCAATCGAATGTGCAGTATCGATCAATCAAATATGCGGTATCGATCAATCGAAAGTGCGATACCGATCAATCGATTGTTCGGTAACGATCAATCGAATGTTCGGTACCGATCAATCGAATGTGCAGTACCAATCAATCGAATGTGCGGTACCGATCTATAGAATGTGCGGTACCGATCAATCGAATGTTCGGTACCGATCAATCGAATGTGCGGTACCGATCAATCGAATGTGCGGTATCGTTAAATCGAATATTCGATACCGATCAATCGAATGTGAGGTATCGATCAATCGAATGTGCGGTATCGATCAATCGAATATGCGGTATCGATCAATCGAATGTTCGGTACCGATCAATCGAATGTGCGGTACCGATCAATCGAATGTGCGGTATCGTTAAATCGAATATGCGATACCGATCAATCGAATGTGAGGTATCGATCAATCGAATGTGCGGTATCGATCAATCGAATATGCGGTATCGATCAATCGAATGTTCGGTACCGACCAATCGAATGTGCGGTACCGATCAATCGAATGTGCGGTATCGTTAAATCGAATGTGCGATACCGATCAATCGAATGTGCGGTATCGATCAATCGAATGTGTGGTACCGATCAATCGAATGTGCGATACCGATCAATCGAATGTGTGGTATCGATGAATCGAATGTGCGGTATCGATCAATCGAATGTGCGGTATCTTTAAATCGAATGTGCGATACCGATCAATCGAATATGCGGTATCGATCAATCGAAAGTGCGATACCGATCAATCGATTGTTCGGTAAAGATCAATCGAATGTTCGGTACCGATCAATCGAATGTGCAGTACCAATCAATCGAATGTGCGGTACCGATCTATACAATGTGCGGTATCGATCAATCGAATGTGCGGTATCGATCAATCGAATGTTCCGTACCGATCAATCGAATGTGCGGTACCGTTTAATCGAATGTTCCCTACCGATCAATCGAATGTTTGGTATCGTTAAATCGAATGTGCGGTACCGACCAATCGAATGTGCGTTACCGATCAATCGAATGTGCGGTATCGTTAAATCGAATGTGCGATACCGATCAATCGAATGTGCGGTATCGATCAATCGAATGTGTGGAACCGATGAATCGAATGTGCGGTATCGATCAATCGAATGTGCGATACCGATCAAGCGAATGTGCGGTATCGATCAATCGAATGTTCTGTACCAATCAATCGAATGTGCGGTACCGTTCAATCGAATGTTCCGTACCGATCAATCGAATGTGCAGTATCGATCAATCGAATGTGCGGTATAGTTAAATCGAATGTGCGATACCGATCAATCGAATGTGCGGTATCGATCAATCGAATGTTCCGTACCGATCAATCGAATGTGCAGTATCGATCAATCAAATATGCGGTATCGATCAATCGAACGTTCGGTATCGATCAATCGAATATGCGTTATCGATTAATCGAATGTTCGGTACCGATCAATCGAATGTGCGGTACCGATCAATCGAATGTGCGGTATAGTTAAATCGAATGTGCGATACCGATCAATCGAATGTGAGGTATCGATCAATCGAAAGTGCGGTATCGATCAATCGAATATGCGGTATCGATCAATCGAATGTTCGGTACCGATCAATCGAATGTGCGGTACCGATCAATCGAATGTGCAGTATCGATCAATCAAATATGCGGTATCGATCAATCGAAAGTGCGATACCGATCAATCGATTGTTCGGTAACGATCAATCGAATGTTCGGTACCGATCAATCGAATGTGCAGTACCAATCAATCGAATGTGCGGTACCGATCTATAGAATGTGCGGTACCGATCAATCGAATGTTCGGTACCGATCAATCGAATGTGCGGTACCGATCAATCGAATGTGCGGTATCGTTAAATCGAATATTCGATACCGATCAATCGAATGTGAGGTATCGATCAATCGAATGTGCGGTATCGATCAATCGAATATGCGGTATCGATCAATCGAATGTTCGGTACCGATCAATCGAATGTGCGGTACCGATCAATCGAATGTGCGGTATCGTTAAATCGAATATGCGATACCGATCAATCGAATGTGAGGTATCGATCAATCGAATGTGCGGTATCGATCAATCGAATATGCGGTATCGATCAATCGAATGTTCGGTACCGACCAATCGAATGTGCGGTACCGATCAATCGAATGTGCGGTATCGTTAAATCGAATGTGCGATACCGATCAATCGAATGTGCGGTATCGATCAATCGAATGTGTGGTACCGATCAATCGAATGTGCGATACCGATCAATCGAATGTGTGGTATCGATGAATCGAATGTGCGGTATCGATCAATCGAATGTGCGGTATCTTTAAATCGAATGTGCGATACCGATCAATCGAATATGCGGTATCGATCAATCGAAAGTGCGATACCGATCAATCGATTGTTCGGTAAAGATCAATCGAATGTTCGGTACCGATCAATCGAATGTGCAGTACCAATCAATCGAATGTGCGGTACCGATCTATACAATGTGCGGTATCGATCAATCGAATGTGCGGTATCGATCAATCGAATGTTCCGTACCGATCAATCGAATGTGCGGTACCGTTTAATCGAATGTTCCCTACCGATCAATCGAATGTTTGGTATCGTTAAATCGAATGTGCGGTACCGACCAATCGAATGTGCGTTACCGATCAATCGAATGTGCGGTATCGTTAAATCGAATGTGCGATACCGATCAATCGAATGTGCGGTATCGATCAATCGAATGTGTGGAACCGATGAATCGAATGTGCGGTATCGATCAATCGAATGTGCGATACCGATCAAGCGAATGTGCGGTATCGATCAATCGAATGTTCTGTACCAATCAATCGAATGTGCGGTACCGTTCAATCGAATGTTCCGTACCGATCAATCGAATGTGCAGTATCGATCAATCGAATGTGCGGTATAGTTAAATCGAATGTGCGATACCGATCAATCGAATGTGCGGTATCGATCAATCGAATGTTCCGTACCGATCAATCGAATGTGCAGTATCGATCAATCAAATATGCGGTATCGATCAATCGAACGTTCGGTATCGATCAATCGAATATGCGTTATCGATTAATCGAATGTTCGGTACCGATCAATCGAATGTGCGGTACCGATCAATCGAATGTGCGGTATAGTTAAATCGAATGTGCGATACCGATCAATCGAATGTGAGGTATCGATCAATCGAAAGTGCGGTATCGATCAATCGAATATGCGGTATCGATCAATCGAATGTTCGGTACCGATCAATCGAATGTGCGGTACCGATCAATCGAATGTGCAGTATCGATCAATCAAATATGCGGTATCGATCAATCGAAAGTGCGATACCGATCAATCGATTGTTCGGTAACGATCAATCGAATGTTCGGTACCGATCAATCGAATGTGCAGTACCAATCAATCGAATGTGCGGTACCGATCTATAGAATGTGCGGTACCGATCAATCGAATGTTCGGTACCGATCAATCGAATGTGCGGTACCGATCAATCGAATGTGCGGTATCGTTAAATCGAATATTCGATACCGATCAATCGAATGTGAGGTATCGATCAATCGAATGTGCGGTATCGATCAATCGAATATGCGGTATCGATCAATCGAATGTTCGGTACCGATCAATCGAATGTGCGGTACCGATCAATCGAATGTGCGGTATCGTTAAATCGAATATGCGATACCGATCAATCGAATGTGAGGTATCGATCAATCGAATGTGCGGTATCGATCAATCGAATATGCGGTATCGATCAATCGAATGTTCGGTACCGACCAATCGAATGTGCGGTACCGATCAATCGAATGTGCGGTATCGTTAAATCGAATGTGCGATACCGATCAATCGAATGTGCGGTATCGATCAATCGAATGTGTGGTACCGATCAATCGAATGTGCGATACCGATCAATCGAATGTGTGGTATCGATGAATCGAATGTGCGGTATCGATCAATCGAATGTGCGGTATCTTTAAATCGAATGTGCGATACCGATCAATCGAATATGCGGTATCGATCAATCGAAAGTGCGATACCGATCAATCGATTGTTCGGTAAAGATCAATCGAATGTTCGGTACCGATCAATCGAATGTGCAGTACCAATCAATCGAATGTGCGGTACCGATCTATACAATGTGCGGTATCGATCAATCGAATGTGCGGTATCGATCAATCGAATGTTCCGTACCGATCAATCGAATGTGCGGTACCGTTTAATCGAATGTTCCCTACCGATCAATCGAATGTTTGGTATCGTTAAATCGAATGTGCGGTACCGACCAATCGAATGTGCGTTACCGATCAATCGAATGTGCGGTATCGTTAAATCGAATGTGCGATACCGATCAATCGAATGTGCGGTATCGATCAATCGAATGTGTGGAACCGATGAATCGAATGTGCGGTATCGATCAATCGAATGTGCGATACCGATCAAGCGAATGTGCGGTATCGATCAATCGAATGTTCTGTACCAATCAATCGAATGTGCGGTACCGTTCAATCGAATGTTCCGTACCGATCAATCGAATGTGCAGTATCGATCAATCGAATGTGCGGTATAGTTAAATCGAATGTGCGATACCGATCAATCGAATGTGCGGTATCGATCAATCGAATGTGTGGTACCGATGAATCGAATGTGCGATATCGTTAAATCGAATGTGCGATACCGATCAATCGAATGTGCGGTATCGATGAATCGAATGTGCGGTATCGATCAATCGAATGTGCGGTATCTTTAAATCGAATGTGCGATACCGATCAATCGATTGTGCGGTACCGATCAATCGAATGTTCCGTACCGATCAATCGAATGAGCGGTACCGTTCAATCGAATGTTCCGTACCGATCAATCGAATGTTCCGTACCGATCAATCGAATGTGCGGTATCGATCAATCGAATGTGCGGTATCGATCAATCGAATGTTCGGTACCGATCAATCGAATGTGCGGTACCGATCAATCGAATGTTCGGTACCAATCAATCGAATGTGCAGTACCAATCAATCGAATGTGCGGTACCGATCTATAGAATGTGCGGTACCGATCAATCGAATGTTCGGTACCGATCAATCGAATGTGCGGTACCGATCAATCGAATGTGCGGTATCATTAAATCGAATATTCGATACCGATCAATCGAATGTGAGGTATCGATCAATCGAATGTGCGGTATCGATCAATCGAATATGCGGTATCGATCAATCGAATGTTCGGTACCGATCAATCGAATGTGCGGTACCGATCAATCGAATGTGCGGTATCGTTAAATCGAATATGCGATACCGATCAATCGAATGTGAGGTATCGATCAATCGAATGTGCCGTATCGATCAATTGAATATGCGGTATCGATCAATCGAATGTTCGGTACCGACCAATCGAATGTGCGGTATCGTTAAATCGAATGTGCGATACCGATCAATCAAATGTGCGGTATCGATCAATCGAATGTGTGGTACCGATCAATCGAATGTGCGGTATCTTTAAATCGAATGTGCGATACCGATCAATCAAATGTGCGGTACCGATCAATCGAATGTTCCGTACCGATCAATCGAATGTGCGGTATCGTTAAATCGAATATGCGATACCGATCAATCGAATGTGCGGTATCGTTAAATCGAATGTGCGATATCGATCAATCGAATATGCGGTATCGATCAATCGAATGTTCGGTACCGACCAATCGAATGTGCGGTACCGATCAATCGAATGTGCGGTATCGTTAAATCGAATGTGCGTTACCGGTCAATCGAATGTGCGGTATCGATCAATCGAATGTGTGGTACCGATGAATCGAATGTGCGGTATCGATCAATCGAATGTGCGATACCGATCAATCGAATGTGCGGTATCGATCAATCGAATGTGCGGTATCGATCAATCGAATGTTCGGTACCAATCAATCGAATGTGCGGTACCGTTCAATCGAATGTTCCGTTCCGATCAATCGAATGTGCAGTATCGATCAATCAAATATGCGGTATCGATCAATCGAAAGTGCGTTACCGATCAATCGAATGTGCGGTATCGATCAATCGAATGTGCGGTACAGATCAATCGTATGTTCGGTACCGATCAATCGAATGTGCGGTACCGATCAATGGAATGTTTGGTATCGCTAAATCGAATGTTTGGTACCGTAAGTTCGAATGTGCGGTTCCGATCAATCGATTGTGCGGTAAAGATCAATCGAATGTTCGGTACCGATCAATCGAATGTGCGGTACCAATCAATCGAATGTGCGGTACCGATCTATAGAATGTGCGTTACCGGTCAATCGAATGTGCCTTGCCGATCAATCGAGTGTGCGGTACCGATCAATCGAATGTTCGGTACCGATCTATCGAATGTTCCGTACCGATCAATCGAATGCTTGGTATCGTTAAATCGAATGTGCGGTACCGATCAATCGAATGTGAGTATCGATCTATCGAATGTGCGATACCGATCAATCGAATGTGCGGTACCGATCAATCGAATGTGCGGTACAGATCAATCGAATGTTCGGTACCGATCAATCGAATGTGCGGTACCGATCAATGGAATGTTTGGTATCGCTAAATCGAATGTTTGGTACCGTAAGTTCGAATGTGCGGTTCCGATCAATCGATTGTGCGGTAAAGATCAATCGAATGTTCGGTACCGATCAATCGAATGTGCGGTACCAATCAATCGAATGTGCGGTACCGTTCATTAGAATGTGCGTTACCGGTCAATCGAATGTGCCTTGCCGATCAATCGAGTGTGCGGTACCGATCAATCGAATGTTCGGTACCGATCTATCAAATGTTCCGTACCGATCAATCGAATGTTTGGTATTGTTAAATCGAATGTGCGGTACCGATCAATCGAATGTGAGTATCGATCTATCGAATGTGCGATACCGATCAATCGAATGTGCGGTACCGATCAATCGAATGTGCGGTATCGTTAAATCGAATGTTCCCTACCGATCAATCGAATGTTTGGTATCGTTAAACCGAATGTGCGGTACCGATCAATGGAATGTTGAGTATCGATCAATGGAATGTTCGGTTCCGATAAATCGAATGTTCCGTACCGATCAATGGAATGTGCGGTATCGATCAATCGAATATGCGGTATCGATCAATCGAATGTTCGGTACCGACCAATCGAATGTGCGGTACCGATCAATCGAATGTGCAGTATCGATCAATCAAATATGCGGTATCGATCAATCGAAAGTGCGATACCGATCAATCGAATGTGCGGTATCGATCAATCGAATGTGCGGTATCGATCAATCGAATGTGCGGTATCTTCAAATCGAATGTGCGATACCGATCAATCGAATGTGCAGTATCGATCAATCAAATATGCGGTATCGATCAATCGAATGTGCGATACCGATCAATCGATTGTTCGGTAACGATCAATCGAATATGCGGTATCGATCAATCGAATGTTCGGTACTGATCAATCGAATGTGCGGTACCGATCAATCGAATGTGCGGTATCGTTAAATCGAATGTGCGATACCGATCAATCGAATGTGCGGTATCGATCAATCGAATGTGTGGTACCGATGAATCGAATGTTCCGTACCGATCAATCGAATGTGCGGTATCGATCAATCGAATGTGCGATACCGATCAATCGAATGTGCGGTATCGATCAATCGAATATGCGGTACCGATCAATCGAATGTTCGGTACCGACCAATCGAATGTGCGGTACCGATCAATCGAATGTGCAGTATCGATCAATCAAATATGCGGTATCGATCAATCGAAAGTGCGATACCGATCAATCGAATGTGCGGTATCGATCAATCGAATGTGCGGTATCGATCAATCGAATGTGCGGTATCTTCAAATCGAATGTGCGATACCGATCAATCGAATGTGCAGTATCGATCAATCAAATATGCGGTATCGATCAATCGAAAGTTCCGTACCGATCAATCGAATGTGCGGTACCGATCAATCGAATGTGCGGTACAGATCAATCGTATGTTCGGTACCGATCAATGGAATGTTTGGTACCGTAAGTTCGAACGTGCGGTACAGATCAATCGAATGTTCGGTACCGATCAATCGAATGTGCGGTACCGATCAATGGAATGTTTGGTATCGCTAAATCGAATGTTTGGTACCGTAAGTTCGAATGTGCGGTTCCGATCAATCGATTGTGCGGTAAAGATCAATGGAATGTTCGGTACCGATCAATCGAATGTGCGGTACCAATCAATCGAATGTGCGGTACCGATCTATAGAATGTGCGTTACCGGTCAATCGAATGTGCCTTGCCGATCAATCGAGTGTGCGGTACCGATCAATCGAATGTTCGGTACCGATCTATCGAATGTTCCGTACCGATCAATCGAATGTTTGGTATCGTTAAATCGAATGTGCGGTACCGATCAATCGAATGTGAGTATCGATCTATCGAATGTGCGATACCGATCAATCGAATGTGCGGTACCGATCAAACGAATGTTCCGTACCGATCAATCGAATGTGCGGTACCGTTCAATCGAATGTTCCCTACCGATCAATCGAATGTTTGGTATCGTTAAACCGAATGTGCGGTACCGATCAATGGAATGTTGAGTATCGATCAATGGAATGTTCGGTTCCGATAAATCGAACGTTCCGTACCAATCAATCGAATGTGCGGTATCGATCAATCGAATATGCGGTATCGATCAATCGAATGTTCGGTACCGATCAATCGAATGTGCAGTACCGATCAATCGAATGTGCAGTATCGATCAATCAAATATGCGGTATCGATCAATCGAAAGTGCGATACCGATCAATCGATTGTTCGGTAACGATCAATCGAATGTTCGGTACCGATCAATCGAATGTTCGGTACCGATCAATCGAATGTGCGGTACCGATCAATCGAATGTTCGGTACCGATCAATCGAATGTGCGGTACCAATCAATCGAATGTGCGGTACCGATCAATAGAATGTGCGTTACCGATCAATGGAATGTTTGGTATCGCTAAATCGAATGTTTGGTACCGTAAGTTCGAATGTGCGGTTCCGATCAATCGATTGTGCGGTAAAGATCAATCGAATGTGCGGTACCGATCAATCGAATGTGCGGTATCGTTAAATCGAATATTCGATACCGATCAATCGAATGTGCGGTACCGATCAATGGAATGTTTGGTATCGCTAAATCGAATGTTTGGTACCGTAAGTTCGAATGTGCGGTTCCGATCAATCGATTGTGCGGTAAAGATCAATCGAATGTTCGGTACCGATCAATCGAATGTGCGGTACCAATCAATCGAATGTGCGGTACCGATCAATAGAATGTGCGTTACCGGTCAATCGAATGTGCCTTGCCGATCAATCGAGTGTGCGGTACCGATCAATCGAATGTTCGGTACCGATCAATCGAATGTGCGGTACCGATCAATCGAATGTGCGGTATCGTTAAATCGAATATTCGATACCGATCAATCGATTGTGAGGTATCGATCAATCGAATGTGCGGTATCGATCAATCGAATATGCGGTATCGATCAATCGAATGTTCGGTACCGATCAATCGAATGTGCGGTACCGATCAATCGAATGTGCGGTATCGTTAAATCGAATATGCGATACCGATCAATCTAATGTGAGGTATCGATCAATCGAATGTGCGGTATCGATCAATCGAATATGCGGTATCGATCAATCGAATGTTCGGTACCGACCAATCGAATGTGCGGTACCGATCAATCGAATGTGCGGTATCGTTAAATCGAATGTGCGATACCGATCAATCGAATGTGCGGTATCGATGAATCGAATGTGCGGTACCGATGAATCGAATGTGCGGTATCGATGAATCGAATGTGCGATACCGATCAATCGAATGTGCGGTATCGATCAATCGAATGTGCGGTATCGATCAATCTAATGTTCTGTACCAATCAATCGAATGTGCGGTACCGTTCAATCGAATGTTCCGTACCGATCAATCGAATGTGCAGTATCGATCAATCAAATATGCGGTATCGATCAATCGAAAGTGCGATACCGATCAATCGAATGTGCGGTACCGATCAATCGAATGTGCGATACAGATCAATCGAATGTTCGGTACCGATCAATCGAATGTGCGGTACCGATCAATGGAATGTTTGGGACCGTAAGTTCGAATGTGCGGTACAGATCAATCGAATGTTCGGTACCGATCAATCGATTGTGCGGTATCGATCAATCGAATATGCGGTATCGATCAATCGAATGTTCGGTACCGATCAATCGAATGTGCGGTACCGATCAATCGAATGTGCGGTATCGTTCAATCAAATATGCGATACCGATCAATCGAATGTGCGGTATCGTTAAATCGAATGTGCGATATCGATGAATCGAATATGCGGTATCGATCAATCGAATGTTCGGTACCGACCAATCGAATGTGCGGTACCGATCAATCGAATGTGCGGTATCGTTAAATCGAATGTGCGATACTGATCAATCGAATGTGCGGTATCGATCAATCGAATATTTGGTACCGATGAATCGAATGTGCGGTACCGTTCAATCGAATGTGCGATACCGATCAATCGAATGTGCGGTATCGATCAATCGAATGTGCGGTATCGATCAATCGAATGTTCTGTACCAATCAATCGAATGTGCGGTACCGTTCAATCGAATGTTCCGTACCGATCAATCGAATGTGCAGTATCGATCAATCAAATATGCGGTATCGATCAATCGAAAGTGCGATACCGATCAATCGAATGTGCGGTACCGATCAATGGAATGTTTGGTATCGCTAAATCGAATGTTTGGTACCGTAAGTTCGAATGTGCGGTTCAGATCAATCGAATGTTCGGTACCGATCAATCGAATGTGCGGTATCGATCAATCGAATGTGCGGTATCGATCAATCGAATGTTCGGTACCGATCAATCGAATGTGCGGTACCGATCAATCGAATGTTCGGTACCAATCAATCGAATGTGCAGTACCAATCAATCGAATGTGCGGTACCGATCTATAGAATGTGCGGTACCGATCAATCGAATGTTCGGTACCGATCAATCGAATGTGCGGTACCGATCAATCGAATGTGCGGTATCATTAAATCGAATATTCGATACCGATCAATCGAATGTGAGGTATCGATCAATCGAATGTGCGGTATCGATCATTCGAATATGCGGTATCGATCAATCGAATGTTCGGTACCGATCAATCGAATGTGCGGTACCGATCAATCGAATGTGCGGTATCGTTAAATCGAATATGCGATACCGATCAATCGAATGTGAGGTATCGATCAATCGAATGTGCCGTATCGATCAATTGAATATGCGGTATCGATCAATCGAATGTTCGGTACCGACCAATCGAATGTGCGGTACCGATCAATCGAATGTGCGGTATCGTTAAATCGAATGTGCGATACCGATCAATCGAATGTGCGGTATCGATCAATCGAATGTGTGGTACCGATCAATCGAATGTGCGGTATCTTTAAATCGAATGTGCGATACCGATCAATCAAATGTGCGGTACCGATCAATCGAATGTTCCGTACCGATCAATCGAATGTGCGGTATCGTTAAATCGAATATGCGATACCGATCAATCGAATGTGCGGTATCGTTAAATCGAATGTGCGATATCGATCAATCGAATATGCGGTATCGATCAATCGAATGTTCGGTACCGACCAATCGAATGTGCGGTACCGATCAATCGAATGTGCGGTATCGTTAAATCGAATGTGCGTTACCGGTCAATCGAATGTGCGGTATCGATCAATCGAATGTGTGGTACCGATGAATCGAATGTGCGGTATCGATCAATCGAATGTGCGATACCGATCAATCGAATGTGCGGTATCGATCAATCGAATGTGCGGTATCGATCAATCGAATGTTCGGTACCAATCAATCGAATGTGCGGTACCGTTCAATCGAATGTTCCGTTCCGATCAATCGAATGTGCAGTATCGATCAATCAAATATGCGGTATCGATCAATCGAAAGTGCGTTACCGATCAATCGAATGTGCGGTATCGATCAATCGAATGTGCGGTACAGATCAATCGAATGTTCGGTACCGATCAATCGAATGTGCGGTACCGATCAATGGAATGTTTGGTATCGCTAAATCGAATGTTTGGTACCGTAAGTTCGAATGTGCGGTTCCGATCAATCGATTGTGCGGTAAAGATCAATCGAATGTTCGGTACCGATCAATCGAATGTGCGGTACCAATCAATCGAATGTGCGGTACCGATCTATAGAATGTGCGTTACCGGTCAATCGAATGTGCCTTGCCGATCAATCGAGTGTGCGGTACCGATCAATCGAATGTTCGGTACCGATCTATCGAATGTTCCGTACCGATCAATCGAATGCTTGGTATCGTTAAATCGAATGTGCGGTACCGATCAATCGAATGTGAGTATCGATCTATCGAATGTGCGATACCGATCAATCGAATGTGCGGTACCGATCAATCGAATGTGCGGTACAGATCAATCGAATGTTCGGTACCGATCAATCGAATGTGCGGTACCGATCAATGGAATGTTTGGTATCGCTAAATCGAATGTTTGGTACCGTAAGTTCGAATGTGCGGTTCCGATCAATCGATTGTGCGGTAAAGATCAATCGAATGTTCGGTACCGATCAATCGAATGTGCGGTACCAATCAATCGAATGTGCGGTACCGTTCATTAGAATGTGCGTTACCGGTCAATCGAATGTGCCTTGCCGATCAATCGAGTGTGCGGTACCGATCAATCGAATGTTCGGTACCGATCTATCAAATGTTCCGTACCGATCAATCGAATGTTTGGTATTGTTAAATCGAATGTGCGGTACCGATCAATCGAATGTGAGTATCGATCTATCGAATGTGCGATACCGATCAATCGAATGTGCGGTACCGATCAATCGAATGTGCGGTATCGTTAAATCGAATGTTCCCTACCGATCAATCGAATGTTTGGTATCGTTAAACCGAATGTGCGGTACCGATCAATGGAATGTTGAGTATCGATCAATGGAATGTTCGGTTCCGATAAATCGAATGTTCCGTACCGATCAATGGAATGTGCGGTATCGATCAATCGAATATGCGGTATCGATCAATCGAATGTTCGGTACCGACCAATCGAATGTGCGGTACCGATCAATCGAATGTGCAGTATCGATCAATCAAATATGCGGTATCGATCAATCGAAAGTGCGATACCGATCAATCGAATGTGCGGTATCGATCAATCGAATGTGCGGTATCGATCAATCGAATGTGCGGTATCTTCAAATCGAATGTGCGATACCGATCAATCGAATGTGCAGTATCGATCAATCAAATATGCGGTATCGATCAATCGAATGTGCGATACCGATCAATCGATTGTTCGGTAACGATCAATCGAATATGCGGTATCGATCAATCGAATGTTCGGTACTGATCAATCGAATGTGCGGTACCGATCAATCGAATGTGCGGTATCGTTAAATCGAATGTGCGATACCGATCAATCGAATGTGCGGTATCGATCAATCGAATGTGTGGTACCGATGAATCGAATGTTCCGTACCGATCAATCGAATGTGCGGTATCGATCAATCGAATATGCGGTACCGATCAATCGAATGTTCGGTACCGACCAATCGAATGTGCGGTACCGATCAATCGAATGTGCAGTATCGATCAATCAAATATGCGGTATCGATCAATCGAAAGTGCGATACCGATCAATCGAATGTGCGGTATCGATCAATCGAATGTGCGGTATCGATCAATCGAATGTGCGGTATCTTCAAATCGAATGTGCGATACCGATCAATCGAATGTGCAGTATCGATCAATCAAATATGCGGTATCGATCAATCGAAAGTTCCGTACCGATCAATCGAATGTGCGGTACCGATCAATCGAATGTGCGGTACAGATCAATCGTATGTTCGGTACCGATCAATGGAATGTTTGGTACCGTAAGTTCGAACGTGCGGTACAGATCAATCGAATGTTCGGTACCGATCAATCGAATGTGCGGTACCGATCAATGGAATGTTTGGTATCGCTAAATCGAATGTTTGGTACCGTAAGTTCGAATGTGCGGTTCCGATCAATCGATTGTGCGGTAAAGATCAATGGAATGTTCGGTACCGATCAATCGAATGTGCGGTACCAATCAATCGAATGTGCGGTACCGATCTATAGAATGTGCGTTACCGGTCAATCGAATGTGCCTTGCCGATCAATCGAGTGTGCGGTACCGATCAATCGAATGTTCGGTACCGATCTATCGAATGTTCCGTACCGATCAATCGAATGTTTGGTATCGTTAAATCGAATGTGCGGTACCGATCAATCGAATGTGAGTATCGATCTATCGAATGTGCGATACCGATCAATCGAATGTGCGGTACCGATCAAACGAATGTTCCGTACCGATCAATCGAATGTGCGGTACCGTTCAATCGAATGTTCCCTACCGATCAATCGAATGTTTGGTATCGTTAAACCGAATGTGCGGTACCGATCAATGGAATGTTGAGTATCGATCAATGGAATGTTCGGTTCCGATAAATCGAATGTTCCGTACCAATCAATCGAATGTGCGGTATCGATCAATCGAATATGCGGTATCGATCAATCGAATGTTCGGTACCGATCAATCGAATGTGCAGTACCGATCAATCGAATGTGCAGTATCGATCAATCAAATATGCGGTATCGATCAATCGAAAGTGCGATACCGATCAATCGATTGTTCGGTAACGATCAATCGAATGTTCGGTACCGATCAATCGAATGTTCGGTACCGATCAATCGAATGTGCGGTACCGATCAATCGAATGTTCGGTACCGATCAATCGAATGTGCGGTACCAATCAATCGAATGTGCGGTACCGATCAATAGAATGTGCGTTACCGATCAATGGAATGTTTGGTATCGCTAAATCGAATGTTTGGTACCGTAAGTTCGAATGTGCGGTTCCGATCAATCGATTGTGCGGTAAAGATCAATCGAATGTGCGGTACCGATCAATCGAATGTGCGGTATCGTTAATTCGAATATTCGATACCGATCAATCGAATGTGCGGTACCGATCAATGGAATGTTTGGTATCGCTAAATCGAATGTTTGGTACCGTAAGTTCGAATGTGCGGTTCCGATCAATCGATTGTGCGGTAAAGATCAATCGAATGTTCGGTACCGATCAATCGAATGTGCGGTACCAATCAATCGAATGTGCGGTACCGATCAATAGAATGTGCGTTACCGGTCAATCGAATGTGCCTTGCCGATCAATCGAGTGTGCGGTACCGATCAATCGAATGTTCGGTACCGATCAATCGAATGTGCGGTACCGATCAATCGAATGTGCGGTATCGTTAAATCGAATATTCGATACCGATCAATCGATTGTGAGGTATCGATCAATCGAATGTGCGGTATCGATCAATCGAATATGCGGTATCGATCAATCGAATGTTCGGTACCGATCAATCGAATGTGCGGTACCGATCAATCGAATGTGCGGTATCGTTAAATCGAATATGCGATACCGATCAATCTAATGTGAGGTATCGATCAATCGAATGTGCGGTATCGATCAATCGAATATGCGGTATCGATCAATCGAATGTTCGGTACCGACCAATCGAATGTGCGGTACCGATCAATCGAATGTGCGGTATCGTTAAATCGAATGTGCGATACCGATCAATCGAATGTGCGGTATCGATGAATCGAATGTGCGGTACCGATGAATCGAATGTGCGGTATCGATGAATCGAATGTGCGATACCGATCAATCGAATGTGCGGTATCGATCAATCGAATGTGCGGTATCGATCAATCTAATGTTCTGTACCAATCAATCGAATGTGCGGTACCGTTCAATCGAATGTTCCGTACCGATCAATCGAATGTGCAGTATCGATCAATCAAATATGCGGTATCGATCAATCGAAAGTGCGATACCGATCAATCGAATGTGCGGTACCGATCAATCGAATGTGCGATACAGATCAATCGAATGTTCGGTACCGATCAATCGAATGTGCGGTACCGATCAATGGAATGTTTGGGACCGTAAGTTCGAATGTGCGGTACAGATCAATCGAATGTTCGGTACCGATCAATCGATTGTGCGGTATCGATCAATCGAATATGCGGTATCGATCAATCGAATGTTCGGTACCGATCAATCGAATGTGCGGTACCGATCAATCGAATGTGCGGTATCGTTCAATCGAATATGCGATACCGATCAATCGAATGTGCGGTATCGTTAAATCGAATGTGCGATATCGATGAATCGAATATGCGGTATCGATCAATCGAATGTTCGGTACCGACCAATCGAATGTGCGGTACCGATCAATCGAATGTGCGGTATCGTTAAATCGAATGTGCGATACTGATCAATCGAATGTGCGGTATCGATCAATCGAATATTTGGTACCGATGAATCGAATGTGCGGTACCGTTCAATCGAATGTGCGATACCGATCAATCGAATGTGCGGTATCGATCAATCGAATGTGCGGTATCGATCAATCGAATGTTCTGTACCAATCAATCGAATGTGCGGTACCGTTCAATCGAATGTTCCGTACCGATCAATCGAATGTGCAGTATCGATCAATCAAATATGCGGTATCGATCAATCGAAAGTGCGATACCGATCAATCGAATGTGCGGTACCGATCAATGGAATGTTTGGTATCGCTAAATCGAATGTTTGGTACCGTAAGTTCGAATGTGCGGTTCAGATCAATCGAATGTTCGGTACCGATCAATCGAATGTGCGGTACCGATCAATGGAAAGTTTGGTATCGCTAAATCGAATGTTTCGTACCGTAAGTTCGAATGTGCGGTTCCGATCAATCGATTGTGCGGTAAAGATCAATCGAATGTTCGGTACCGATCAATCGAATGTGCGGTACCAATCAATCGAATGTGCAATACCGATCTATAGAATGTGCGTTACCGGTCAATCGAATGTGCCTTGCCGATCAATCGAGTGTGCGGTACCGATCAATCGAATGTTCGGTACCGATCTATCGAATGTTCCGTACCGATCAATCGAATGTTTGGTATCGTTAAATCGAATGTGCGGTACCGATCAATCGAATGTGAGTATCGATCTATCGAATGTTCCGTACCGATCAATCGAATGTGCGGTACCGTTCAATCGAATGTTCCCTACCGATCAATCGAATAATTGGTATCGTTAAACCGAATGTGCGGTACCGATCAATGGAATGTTGAGTATCGATCAATGGAATGTTCGGTTCCGATAAATCGAATGTTCCGTACCAATCAATCGAATGTGCGGTATCGATCAATCGAATATGCGGTATCGATCAATCGAATGTTCGGTACCGATCAATCGAATGTGCGGTACCGATCAATCGAATGTGCAGTATCGATCAATCAAATATGCGGTATCGATCAATCGAAAGTGCGATACCGATCAATCGATTGTTCGGTAACGATCAATCGAATGTTCGGTACCGATCAATCGAATGTGCAGTACCAATCAATCGAATGTGCGGTTCCGATCTATAGAATGTGCGGTATCGATCAATCGAATGTGCGGTACCGATCAATCGATATTCGGTACCGATCAATCGAATGTGCGGTACCGATCAATCGAATGTGCGGTATCGTTAAATCGAATATTCGATACCGATCAATCGAATGTGAGATATCGATCAATCGAATGTGCGGTATCGATCAATCGAATATGCGGTATCGATCAATCGAATGTTCGGTACCGATCAATCGAATGTGCGGTACCGATCAATCGAATGTTTGGTATCGTTAAATCGAATATGCGGTACCGATCAATCGAATGTGAGTATCGATCTATCGAATGTGCGATACCGATCAATCGAATGTGCGGTACCGATCAATCGAATGTGCGGTTCCGATGAATCGATTGTGCGGTAAAGATCAATCGAATGTTCGGTACCGATCAATCGAATGTGCGGTACCAATCGATCGAATGTGCGGTACCGATCAATAGAATGTGCGTTACCGGTCAATCGAATGTGCCTTGCCGATCAATCGAGTGTGCGGTACCGATCAATCGAATGTTCGGTACCGATCTATCAAATGTTCCGTACCGATCAATCGAATGTTTGGTATCGTTAAATCGAATGTGCGGTACCGATCAATCGAATGTGAGTATCGATCTATCGAATGTGCGATACCGATCAATCGAATGTGCGGTACCGATCAAACGAATGTTCCGTACCGATCAATCGAATGTGCGGTACCGTTCAATCGAATGTTCCCTACCGATCAATCGAATGTTTGGTATCGTTAAACCGAATGTGCGGTACCGATCAATGGAATGTTGAGTATCGATCAATGGAATGTTCGGTTCCGATAAATCGAATGTTCCGTACCGATCAATCGAATGTGCGGTATCGATCATTCGAATGTGCGGTATCGATCAATCGAATGTGCGGTACCGATCAATCGAATGTGCGGTACCAATCAATCGAATGTGCGGTACCGATCAAACGATTGTTCCCTACCGATCAATCGAATGTGCGGTACCGTTCAATGGAATGTTGAGTATCGATCAATGGAATGTTCGGTTCCGATAAATCGAATGTTCCGTACCGATCAATCGAATGTGCGGTATCGATCAATCGAATATGCGGTATCGATCAATCGAATGGTCGGTACCGATCAATCGAATGTGCGGTACCGATCAATCGAATGTGCAGTATCGATCAATCAAATATGCGGTATCGATCAATCGAAAGTGCGATACCGATCAATCGATTGTTCGGTAACGATCAATCGAATGTTCGGTACCGATCAATCGAATGTGCAGTACCAATCAATCGAATGTGCGGTACCGATCTATAGAATGTGCGGTACCGATCAATCGAATGTGCGGTACCAATCAATCGAATGTGCGGTACCGATCAAACGATTGTTCCGTACCGATCAATCGAATGTGCGGTACCGTTCAATGGAATGTTGAGTATCGATCAATGGAATGTTCGGTTCCGATAAATCGAATGTTCCGTACCGATCAATCGAATGTGCGGTATCGATCAATCGAATATGCGGTATCGATCAATCGAATGGTCGGTACCGATCAATCGAATGTGCGATACCGATCAATCGAATGTGCAGTATCGATCAATCAAATATGCGGTATCGATCAATCGAAAGTGCGATACCGATCAATCGATTGTTCGGTAACGATCAATCGAATGTTCGGTACCGATCAATCGAATGTGCAGTACCAATCAATCGAATGTGCGGTACCGATCTATAGAATGTGCGGTACCGATCAATCGAATGTTCGGTACCGATCAATCGAATGTGCGGTACCGATCATTCGAATGTGCGGTATCGTTAAATCGAATATTCGATACCGATCAATCGAATGTGAGGTATCGATCAATCGAATGTGCGGTATCGATCAATCGAATATGCGGTATCGATCAATCGAATGTTCGGTACCGATCAATCGAATGTGCGGTTCCGATCAATCGATTGTGCGGTAAAGATCAATCGAATGTTCGGTATCGTTAAATCGAATATTCGATACCGATCAATCGAATGTGAGGTATCGATCAATCGAATGTGCGGTATCGATCAATCTAATATGCGGTATCGATCACTCGAATGTTCGGTACCGATGAATAGAATGTGCGGTACCGATCAATCGAATGTTTGGTATCGTTAAATCGAATGTGCGGTACCGATCAATCGAATGTGAGTATCGATCTATCGAATGTGCGATACCGATCAATCGAATGTGCGGTTCCGATCTATAGAATGTGCGGTATCGATCAATCGAATGTGCGGTACCGATCAATCGATATTCGGTACCGATCAATCGAATGTGCGGTACCGATCAATCGAATGTGCGGTATCGTTAAATCGAATATTCGATACCGATCAATCGAATGTGAGATATCGATCAATCGAATGTGCGGTATCGATCAATCGAATATGCGGTATCGATCAATCGAATGTTCGGTACCGATCAATCGAATGTGCGGTACCGATCAATCGAATGTTTGGTATCGTTAAATCGAATATGCGGTACCGATCAATCGAATGTGAGTATCGATCTATCGAATGTGCGATACCGATCAATCGAATGTGCGGTACCGATCAATCGAATGTGCGGTTCCGATGAATCGATTGTGCGGTAAAGATCAATCGAATGTTCGGTACCGATCAATCGAATGTGCGGTACCAATCGATCGAATGTGCGGTACCGATCAATAGAATGTGCGTTACCGGTCAATCGAATGTGCCTTGCCGATCAATCGAGTGTGCGGTACCGATCAATCGAATGTTCGGTACCGATCTATCAAATGTTCCGTACCGATCAATCGAATGTTTGGTATCGTTAAATCGAATGTGCGGTACCGATCAATCGAATGTGAGTATCGATCTATCGAATGTGCGATACCGATCAATCGAATGTGCGGTACCGATCAAACGAATGTTCCGTACCGATCAATCGAATGTGCGGTACCGTTCAATCGAATGTTCCCTACCGATCAATCGAATGTTTGGTATCGTTAAACCGAATGTGCGGTACCGATCAATGGAATGTTGAGTATCGATCAATGGAATGTTCGGTTCCGATAAATCGAATGTTCCGTACCGATCAATCGAATGTGCGGTATCGATCATTCGAATGTGCGGTATCGATCAATCGAATGTGCGGTACCGATCAATCGAATGTGCGGTACCAATCAATCGAATGTGCGGTACCGATCAAACGATTGTTCCCTACCGATCAATCGAATGTGCGGTACCGTTCAATGGAATGTTGAGTATCGATCAATGGAATGTTCGGTTCCGATAAATCGAATGTTCCGTACCGATCAATCGAATGTGCGGTATCGATCAATCGAATATGCGGTATCGATCAATCGAATGGTCGGTACCGATCAATCGAATGTGCGGTACCGATCAATCGAATGTGCAGTATCGATCAATCAAATATGCGGTATCGATCAATCGAAAGTGCGATACCGATCAATCGATTGTTCGGTAACGATCAATCGAATGTTCGGTACCGATCAATCGAATGTGCAGTACCAATCAATCGAATGTGCGGTACCGATCTATAGAATGTGCGGTACCGATCAATCGAATGTGCGGTACCAATCAATCGAATGTGCGGTACCGATCAAACGATTGTTCCGTACCGATCAATCGAATGTGCGGTACCGTTCAATGGAATGTTGAGTATCGATCAATGGAATGTTCGGTTCCGATAAATCGAATGTTCCGTACCGATCAATCGAATGTGCGGTATCGATCAATCGAATATGCGGTATCGATCAATCGAATGGTCGGTACCAATCAATCGAATGTGCGATACCGATCAATCGAATGTGCAGTATCGATCAATCAAATATGCGGTATCGATCAATCGAAAGTGCGATACCGATCAATCGATTGTTCGGTAACGATCAATCGAATGTTCGGTACCGATCAATCGAATGTGCAGTACCAATCAATCGAATGTGCGGTACCGATCTATAGAATGTGCGGTACCGATCAATCGAATGTTCGGTACCGATCAATCGAATGTGCGGTACCGATCAATCGAATGTGCGGTATCGTTAAATCGAATATTCGATACCGATCAATCGAATGTGAGGTATCGATCAATCGAATGTGCGGTATCGATCAATCGAATATGCGGTATCGATCAATCGAATGTTCGGTACCGATCAATCGAATGTGCGGTTCCGATCAATCGATTGTGCGGTAAAGATCAATCGAATGTTCGGTATCGTTAAATCGAATATTCGATACCGATCAATCGAATGTGAGGTATCGATCAATCGAATGTGCGGTATCGATCAATCTAATATGCGGTATCGATCACTCGAATGTTCGGTACCGATGAATAGAATGTGCGGTACCGATCAATCGAATGTTTGGTATCGTTAAATCGAATGTGCGGTACCGATCAATCGAATGTGAGTATCGATCTATCGAATGTGCGATACCGATCAATCGAATGTGCGGTACCGATCAATCGAATGTGCGGTACAGATCAATCGAATGTTCGGTACCGATCAATCGAATGTGCGGTACCGATCAATGGAATGTTTGGTATCGCTAAATCGAATGTTTGGTACCGTAAGTTCGAATGTGCGGTTCCGATCAGTCGATTGTGCGGTAAAGATCAATCGAATGTTCGGTACCAATCAATCGAATGTGCGGTACCAATCAATCGAATGTGCGGTACCGGTCAATCGAATGTGCCTTGCCGATCAATCGAGTGTGCGGTACCGATCAATCGAATGTTCGGTACCGATCTATCAAATGTTCCGTACCGATCAATCGAATGTTTGGTATCGTTAAATCGAATGTGCGGTACCGATCAATCGAATGTGAGTATCGATCTATCGAATGTGCGATACCGATCAATCGAATGTGCGGTACCGATCAAACGAATGTTCCGTACCGATCAATCGAATGTGCGGTACCGTTCAATCGAATGTTCCCTACCGATCAATCGAATGTTTGGTATCGTTAAACCGAATGTGCGGTACCGATCAATGGAATGTTGAGTATCGATCAATGGAATGTTCGGTTCCGATAAATCGAATGTTCCGTACCGATCAATCGAATGTGCGGTATCGATCAATCGAATGTGCGGTATCGATAATTCGAATGTTCGGTACCGATCAATCGAATGTGCGGTACCGTTCAATCGAATGTGCAGTATCGTTAAATCAAATATGCGGTATCGATCAATCGAAAGTGCGATACCGATCAATCGAATGTGCGGTACCGATCTATAGAATGTGCGGTACCGATCAATCGAATGTTCGGTACCGATCAATCGAATGTGCGGTACCGATCAATGGAATGTGCGGTATCATTAAATCGAATATTCGATACCGATCAATCGAATGTGCGGTACCGATCAATCGAATGTGCGGTATCGTTAAATCGAATATTCGATACCGATCAATCGAATGTTAGGTATCGATCAATCGAATGTGCGGTATCGATCAATCGAATATGCGGTATCGATCAATCGAATGTTCGGTACCGATCAATCGAATGTGCGGTTCCGATCAATCGATTGTGCGGTAAAGATCAATCGAATGTTCGGTACCGATCAATCGAATGTGCGGTACCAATCAATCGAATGTGCGGTACCGATCAATAGAATGTGCGTTACCGGTCAAACGATTGTTCCGTACCGATCAATCGAATGTGCGGTACCGTTCAATCGAATGTTCCCTACCGATCAATCGAATGTTTGGTATCGTTAAACCGAATGTGCGGTACCGATCAATGGAATGTTGAGTATCGATCAATGGAATGTTCGGTTCCGATAAATCGAATGATCCGTACCGATCAATCGAATGTGCGGTATCGATCAATCGAATATGCGGTATCGATCAATCGAATGGTCGGTACCGATCAATCGAATGTGCGGTACCGATCAATCTTATGTGCAGTATCGATCAATCGAATATGCGGTATCGATCAATCGAAAGTGCGATACCGATCAATGGATTGTTCGGTAACGATCAATCGAATGTTCGGTACCGATCAATCGAATGTGCAGTACCAATCAATCGAATGTGCGGTACCGATCTATAGAATGTGCGGTACCGATCAATCGAATGTTCGGTATAGATCAATCGAATGTGCGGTACCGATCAATCGAATGTGCGGTATCGTTAAATCGAATATTCGATACCGATCAATCGAATGTGAGGTATCGATCAATCGAATGTGCGGTATCGATCAATCGAATATGCGGTATCGATCAATCGAATGTTCGGTACCGATCAATCGAATGTGCGGTACCAATCAACCGAATGTGCGGTACCGATCAATAGAATATGCGTTACCGGTCAATCGAATGTGCCTTGCCGATCAATCGAGTGTGCGGTACCGATCAATCGAATGTTCGGTACCGATCTATAAAATGTTCCGTACCGATCAATCGAATGTTTGGTATCGTTAAATCGAATGTGCGGTACCGATCAATCGAATGTGAGTATCGATCTATCGAATATGCGATACCGATCAATCGAATGTGAGGTATCGATCAATCGAATGTTCGGTATCGATCAATCGAATATGCGGTATCGATCAATCGAATGTTCGGTACCGATGAATCGAATGTTCCGTACCGATCAATCGAATGTGCGGTACCGATCATTGGAATGTTTGGTATCGCTAAATCGAATGTTTGGTACCGTAAGTTCGAATGTGCGGTTCCGATCAATCGATTGTGCGGTAAAGATCAATCGAATGTTCGGTACCGATCAATCGAATGTGCGCTACCAATCAATCGAATGTGCGGTACCGATCTATAGAATGTGCGTTACCGGTCAATCGAATGTGCCTTGCCGATCAATCGAGTGTGCGGTACCGATCAATCGAATGTTCGGTACCGATCTATCGAATGTTCCGTACCGATCAATCGAATGCTTGGTATCGTTAAATCGAATGTGCGGTACCGATCAATCGAATGTTTGGTATCGTTAAATCGAATGTGCGATACCGATCAATCGAATGTGAGTATCGATCTATCGAATGTGCGATACCGATCAATCGAATGTGCGGTACCTATCAATCGAATTTTCCGTACCGATCAATCGAATGTGCGGTACCGTTCAATCGAATGTTCCCTACCGATCAATCGAATGTTTGGTATCGTTAAACCGAATGTGCGGTACCGATCAATGGAATGTTGAGTATCGATCAATGGAATGTTCGGTTCCGATAAATCGAATGTTCGGTACCGATCAATCGAATGTGCGGTATCGATCAATCGAATATGCGGTATCGATCAATCGAATGTTCGGTACCGATCAATCGAATGTTCCGTACCGATCAATCGTATGTGCGGTACCGATCTATAGAATGTGCGGTATCGTTAAATCGAATGTGCGGTACCGATCAATCGAATGTGCGGTACCGATCAATCGAATGTGTGGTACCGTTCAATCGAATGCTCCCTACCGATCAATCAAATGTTTTGTATCGTTAAATCGAATGTGCGGTACCGATCAATGGAATGTTGAGTATATATCAATGGAATGTTCGGTTCCGATCACTCGAATGTTCCGTACCGATCAATCGAATGTGCGGTATCGATCAATCGAATATGCGGTATCGATCAATCGAATGTTCGGTACCGATCAATCGAATGTGCGGTACCGATCAATCGAATGTGCGGTATAGTTAAATCGAATGTGCGATAACGATCAATCGAATGTGCGGTATCGATCAATCGAATATGCGGTATAGATCAATCGAATGTTCGGTACCGATCAATCGAATGTGCGGTATCGATCAATCGAATGTGCGGTATCGTTAAATCGAATGTTCGGTACCGATCAATCGAATGTGCAGTACCAATCAATCGAATATGCGGTACCGATCTATAGAATGTGCGGTACCGATCAATCGAATGTTCGGTACCGATCAATCGAATGTGCGGTTCCGATCATTCGAATGTGCGGTATCGTTAAATCGAATATTCGATACCGATCAATCGAATGTGAGGTATCGATCAATCGAATGTGCTTTATCGATCAATCGAATGTGCGGTATCGATCAATCGAATGTTCGGTACCGATCAATCGAATGTGCGGTACCGATCAATCGAATGTGCGGTATCGTTAAATCGAATATGTGATACCGATCAATCGAATGTGAGGTATCGATCAGTCGAATGTGCGGTATCGATCAATCGAATATGCGGTATCGATCAATCGAATGTTCGGTACCAACCAATCGAATGTGCGGTACCGATCAATCGAATGTGCGGTATCGATCAATCGAATGTGCGATACCGATCAATCGAATGTGCGGTATCGATCAATCGAATGTGTGGTACCGATGAATCGAATGTGCGGTATCGATCAATCGAATGTGCGATACCGATCAATCGAATGTGCGGTATCGATCAATCGAATGTGCGGTATCGATCAATCGAATGTTCTGTACCAATCAATCGAATGTTCGGTACCGTTAGATCGAATGTTCCGTACCGATCAATCGAATGTGCAGTATCGATCAATCAAATATGCGGTATCGATCAATCGAATGTGCGGTACAGATCAATCGAATGTTCGGTACCGATCAATCGAATGTGCGGTACCGATCAATGGAATTTTTGGTATCGCTAAATCGAATGTTTGGTACCGTAAGTTCGAATGTGCGGTTCCGATCAATCGATTGTGCGGTAAAGATCAATCGAATGTTCGGTACCGATCAATCGAATGTGCGGTACCAATCAATCGAATGTGCGGTACCGATCTATAGAATGTGCGTTACCGGTCAATCGAATGTGCCGTGCCGATCAATCGAGTGTGCGGTACCGATCAATCGAAGTTCGGTACCGATCTATCGAATGTTCCGTACCGATCAATCGAATGTTTGGTATCGTTAAATCGAATGTGCGGTACCGATCAATCGAATGTGAGTATCGATCTATCGAATGTGCGATACCGATCAATCGAATGTGCGGTACCGTTCAATCGAATGTTCCCTACCGATCAATCGAATGTTTGGTATCGTTAAACCGAATGTGCGGTACCGATCAATGGAATGTTTAGTATCGATCAATGGAATGTTCGGTTCCGATAAATCGAATGTTCCGTACAGATCAATCGAATGTGCGGTATCGATCAATCGAATATGCGGTATCGATCAATCGAATGTTCGGTACCGATCAATCGAATGTTCCGTACAGATCAATCGAATGTTTGGTATCGTTAAATCGTGTCCGGTACCGATCAATCGAATGTGCGGTACCGATCAATCGAATGTGTGGTACCGATGAATCGAATGTGCGGTACCGTTCAATCGAATGTTCCCTACCGATCAATCGAATGTTTGGTATCGTTAAATCGAATGTGCGGTACCGATCAATGGAATGTTGAGTATCGATCAATAGAATGTTCGGTTCCGATCAATCGAATGTTCCGTACCGATCAATCGAATGTGCAGTATCGATCAATCGAATATGCGGTATCGATCAATCGAATGTTCGGTACCGATCAATCGAATGTGCGGTACCGATCAATCGAATGTTTGGTATCGTTAAGTCGAATGTGCGATACCGATCAATCGAATGTGAGGTATCGATCAATCGAATGTGCGGTATCGATCAATCGAATATGCGGTATCGATCAATCGAATGTTCGGTACCGACCAATCGAATGTGCGGTACCGATCAATCGAATGTGCGATATCGTTAAATCGAATGTGCGATACCGATCAATCGAATGTGCGTTATCGATCAATCGAATGTGTGGTACTGATGAATCGAATGTGCGGTATCGATCAATCGAATGTGCGATACCGATCAATCGAATGTGCGGTATCGATCAATCGAATGTTCTGTTCCAATCAATCGAATGTGCGGTACCGTTCAATCGAATGTTCCGTACCGATCAATCGATTGTGCAGTATCGATCAACCAAATATGCGGTATCGATCAATCGAAAGTGCGATACCGATCAATCGATTGTTCGGTAAAGATCAATCGAATGTTCGGTACCGATCAATCGAATGTGCAGTACCAATCAATCGAATGTGCGGTACCGATATATAGAATGTGCGGTATCGATCAATCGAATGTGCGGTACCGATCAATCGAATGTTCCGTACCGATCAATCGAATGTGCGGTACCGTTCAATCGAATGTTCCCTACCGATCAATCGAATGTTTGGTATCGTTAAATCGAATGTGCGGTACCGATCAATGGAATGTTGAGTATCGATCAATGGAATGTTCGGTTCCGATCAATCGAATGTTCCGTACCGATCAATCGAATGTGCGGTTCCGATCAATCGAATATGCGGTATCGATCAATCGAATGTTCGGTACCGACCAATCGAATGTGCGGTACCGATCAATCGAATGTGCGGTATAGTTAAATCGAATGTGCGATACCGATGAATCGAATGTGTGGTACCGATGAATCGAATGTGCGGTATCGTTAAATCGAATGTGCGATACCGATCAATCGAATGTGCGGTACCGATCAATCGAATGTGCGGTACCGATCAATGGAAAGTTTGGTATCGTTAAATCGAATGTGCGGTACCGTTAGTTCGAATGTGCGGTTCCGATCAATCGATTGTGCGGTAAAGATCATTCGAATGTTCGGTACCGATCAATCGAATGTGCGGTACCAATCAATCGAATGTGCGGTACCGATCTATAGAATGTGCGTTACCGTTCAAACGAATTTGCCTTGCCCATCAATCGAATATGCGATACCGATCAATCGATTGTTCGGTGAGGATCAATCGAATGTGCGATACCGATAAATCGAATGTGCGGTATCGATCAATCGAATGTGCGGTATCGATCAATCGAATATTCTGTACCAATCAATCGAATGTGCGGTACCGTTCAATCGAATGTTCCGTACCGATCAATCGAATGTTTGGTATCGTTAAATCGAATGTGTGGTACCGATCAATGGAATGTTGAGTATCGATCAATGGAATGTTCGGTTCCGATAAATCGAATGTTCCGTACCGATCAATCGAATGTGCGGTATCGATCAATCGAATATGCGGTATCGATCAATCGAATGTTCGGTACCGACCAATCGAATGTGCGGTACCGATCAATCGAATGTGCGGTATAGTTAAATCGAATGTGCGATACCGATCAATCGAATGTGCGGTATCGATCAATCGAATGTGTGGTACCGATCAATCGAATGTGCGGTATCGTTAAATCGAATGTGCGATACCGATCAATCGAATGTGCGGTATCGATCAATCGAATATGCGGTATCGATCAATCGAATGGGCGGTATCGATCAATCGAATGTTCCGTACCGATCAATCGAATGTGCGGTACCGTTCAATCGAATGTGCGATACCGATCAATCGAATGTTCCGTACCGATCAATCGAATGTGCGGTATCGATCAATCGAATATGCGGTATCAATCAATCGAATGTTCGGTACCGATCAATCGAATGTGCGGTACCGATCAATCGAATGTGCAGTATCGATCAATCAAGTATGCGGTATCGATCAATCGAAAGTGCGATACCGATCAATCGATTGTTCGGTAAAGATCATTCGAATGTTCGGTACCGATCAATCGAATGTGCAGTACAAATCAATCGAATGTGCGGTACCGATCTATAGAATGTGCGGTATCGATCAATCGAATGTGCGGTACCGATCAATCGAATGTTCCGTACCGATCAATCGAATGTTTGGTATCCTTAAATCGAATGTGCGGTACCGATCAATGGAATGTTGAGTATCGATCAATGGAATGTTCGGTTCCGATACATCCAATGATCCGTACCGATCAATCGAATGTGCGGTATCGATCAATCGAATATGCGGTATCGATCAATCGAATGTTCGGTACCGACCAATCGAATGTGCGGTACCGATCAATCGAATGTGCGGTATCGTTAAATCGAATGTGCGATACCGATCAATCGAATGTGCGGTATCGATCAATCGAATGTGTGGTACCGATGAATCGAATGTGCGGTATCGTTAAATCGAATGTGCGATATCGATCAATCGAATGTGCGGTATCGATCAATCGAATGTGCATTATCGTTAAATCGAATGTGTGATACCGATCAATCGAATGTGCGGTATCGATCAATCGAATGTTCCGTATTGATCAATCGAATGTGCGGTACCGTTCAATCGAATGTTCCGTACCGATCAATCGAATGTTTGGTATCGTTAAATCGAATGTTTGGTATCGATCAATCGAATGTGCGGTACCGATCAATCGAATGTGCGGTACCGATCAATGGAATGTTTGGTATCGTTAAATCGAATGTGCGGTACCGTTAGTTCGAACGTGCGGTTCCGATCAATCGATTGTGCGGTAAAGATCATTCGAATGTTCGGTACCGATCAATCGAATGAGCGGTACCGATCTATAGAATGTGCGTTACCGTTCAAACGAATGTGCCTTGCCGATGAATCGAATGTGCGGTACCGATCAATCGAATGCTCGGTACCGATCTATCGAATGTTCCGTACCGATCAATCGAATGTGAGTATCGATCTATCGAATGTGCGATACCGATCAATCGAATGTGCGGTACCGATCAATCGAATGTGCGGTATCGTTAAATCGAATGTGCGATACCGATCAATCGAATGTGCGGTACCGATCAATCGAATGTGTGGTACCGATGAATCGAATGTTCGGTATCGATCAATCTAATGTGCGATACCGATCTATCGAATGTGCGGTATCGATCAATCGAATGTGCGGTATCGATCAATCGAATGTTCTGTACCAATCAATCGAATGTGCGGTACCGTTCAATCGAATGTTCCGTACCGATCAATCGAATGTGCAATATCGATCAATCAAATATGCGGTATCGATCAATCGAAAGTGCGATACCGATCAATCGATTGTTCGGTAAAGATCAATCTAATGTTCGGTACCGATCAATCGAATGTGCAGTACCAATCAATCGAATGTGCGGTACCGATCTATAGAATGTGCGTTACCGGTCAATCGAATGTGCGGTACCGATCTATAGAATGTGCGTTACCGGTCAATCGAATGTGCCTTGCCGATCAATCGAATATGCGGTATCGATCAATCGAATGTTCGGTACCGATCAATCGAATGTGCGGTACCGATCAATCGAATGTTTGGTATCGTTAAATCGAATGTGCGGTACCGATCAATCGAATGTGAGTATCGATCTATCGAATGTGCGATACCGATCAATCGATTGTTCGGTAACGATCAATCGAATGTTCGGTACCGATCAATCGAATGTGCAGTACCAATTAATCGAATATGCGGTACCGATCTATAGAATGTGCGGTATCGATCAATCGAATGTGCGGTACGGATCAATCGAATGTTCGGTACCGATCAATCGAATGTGCGTTACCGATCAATGGAATGTGCGGTATCGTTAAATCGAATATTCGATACGGATCAATCGAATGTGAGGTATCGATCAATCGAATGTGCGGTATCGATCAATCTAATATGCGGTATCGATCAATCGAATGTTCGGTACCGATCAATCGAATGTGCGGTACCGATCAATCGAATGTTTGGTATCGTTAAATCGAATGTGCGGTAACGATCAATCGAATGTGAGTATCGATCTATCGAATGTGCGATACCGATCAATCGAATGTGCGGTACCGATCAATCGAATGTGCGGTACAGATCAATCGAATGTTCGGTACCGATCAATCGAATGTGCGGTACCGATCAATGGAATGTTTGGTATCGCTAAATCGAATGCTTGGTACCGTAAGTTCGAATGTGCGGTTCCGATCAGTCGATTGTGCAGTAAAGATCAATCGAATGTTCGGTACCGATCAATCGAATGTGCGGTACCAATCAATCGAATGTGCGGTACCGATCAATAGAATGTGCGTTACCGGTCAATCGAATGTGCCTTGCCGATCAATCGAGTGTGCGGTACCGATCAATCGAATGTTCGGTACCGATCTATCAAATGTTCGGTACCGATCAATCGAATGTTTGGTATCGTTAAATCGAATGTGCGGTACCGATCAATCGAATGTGAGTATCGATCTATCGAATGTGCGATACCGATCAATCGAATGTGCGGTACCGATCAAACGAATGTTCCGTACCGATCAATCGAATGTGCGGTACCGTTCAATCGAATGTTCCCTACCGATCAATCGAATGTTTGGTATCGTTAAACCGAATGTGCGGTACCGATCAATGGAATGTTGGGTATCGATCAATGGAATGTTCGGTTCCGATAAATCGAATGTTCCGTACCGATCAATCGAATGTGCGGTATCGATCAATCGAATATGCGGTATCGATCAATCGAATGTTCGGTACCGATCAATCGAATGTGCGGTACCGATCAATCGAATGTTCGGTATCGATCAATCAAATATGCGGTATCGATCAATCGAAAGTGCGATACCGATCAATCGAATGTGCGGTACCGATCTATAGAATGTGCGGTACCGATCAATCGAATGTTCGGTACCGATCAATCGAATTTGCGGTACCGATCAATCGAATGTTTGGTATCGTTAAATCGAATGTGCGGTACCGATCAATCGAATGTGAGTATCGATCTATCGAATGTGCGATACCGATCAATCGAATGTGCGGTACCGATCAAACGAATGTTCCGTACCGATCAATCGAATGTGCGGTACCGTTCAATCGAATGTTCCCTACCGATCAATCGAATGTTTGGTATCGTTAAACCGAATGTGCGGTACCGATCAATGGAATGTTGGGTATCGATCAATGGAATGTTCGGTTCCGATAAATCGAATGTTCCGTACCGATCAATCGAATGTGCGGTATCGATCAATCGAATATGCGGTATCGATCAATCGAATGTTCGGTACCGATCAATCGAATGTGCGGTACCGATCAATCGAATGTTCGGTATCGATCAATCAAATATGCGGTATCGATCAATCGAAAGTGCGATACCGATCAATCGAATGTGCGGTACCGATCTATAGAATGTGCGGTACCGATCAATCGAATGTTCGGTACCGATCAATCGAATTTGCGGTACCGATCAATCGAATGTGCGGTATCATTAAATCGAATATTCGATACCGATCAATCGAATGTGCGGTACCGATCAATCGAATGTGCGGTATCGTTAAATCGAATATTCGATACCGATCAATCGAATGTGATGTATCGATCAATCGAATGTGCGGTATCGATCAATCGAATATGCGGTATCGATCAATCGAATGTTCGGTACCGATCAATCGAATGTGCGGTTCCGATCAATCGATTGTGCGGTAAAGATCAATCGAATGTTCGGTACCGATCAATCGAATGTGCGGTACCAATCAATCGAATGTGCAGTACCGATCAATGGAATGTGCGTTAAAGGTCAATCGAATGTGCCTTGCCGATCAATCGAGTGTGCGGTACCGATCAATCGAATGTTCGGTACCGATCTATCAAATGTTCCGTACCGATCAATCGAATGTTTGGTATCGTTAAATCGAATGTGCGGTACCGATCAATCGAATGTGAGTATCGATCTATCGAATGTGCGATACCGATCAATCGAATGTGCGGTACCGATCAAACGATTGTTCCGTACCGATCAATCGAATGTGCGGTACCGTTCAATCGAATGTTCCCTACCGATCAATCGAATGTTTGGTATCGTTAAACCGAATGTGCGGTACCGATCAATGGAATGTTGAGTATCGATCAATGGAATGTTCGGTTCCGATAAATCGAATGTTCCGTACCGATCAATCGAATGTGCGGTATCGATCAATCGAATATGCGGTATCGATCAATCGAATGGTCGGTACCGATCAATCGAATGTGCGGTACCGATCAATCGAATGTGCAGTATCGATCAATCAAATATGCGGTATCGATCAATCGAAAGTGCGATACCGATCAATCGATTGTTCGGTAACGATCAATCGAATGTTCGGTACCGATCAATCGAATGTGCAGTACCAATCAATCGAATGTGCGGTACCGATCTATAGAATGTGCGGTACCGATCAATCGAATGTTCGGTACCGATCAATCGAATGTGCGGTACCGATCAATCGAATGTGCGGTATCGTTAAATCGAATATTCGATACCGATCAATCGAATGTGAGGTATCGATCAATCGAATGTGCGGTATCGATCAATCGAATATGCGGTATCGATCAATCGAATGTTCGGTACCGATCAATCGAATGTGCGGTTCCGATCAATCGATTGTGCGGTAAAGATCAATCGAATGTTCGGTACCGATCAATCGAATGTGCGGTACAGATCAATCGAATGTGCGGTACCGATCAATAGAATGTGCGTTACCGGTCAATCGAATGTGCCTTGCCGATCAATCGAGTGTGCGGTACCGATCAATCGAATGTTCGGTACCGATCTATAAAATGTTCCGTACCGATCAATCGAATGTTTGGTATCGTTAAATCGAATGTGCGGTACCGATCAATCGAATGTGAGTATCGATCTATCGAATGTGCGATACCGATCAATCGAATGTGCGGTACCGATCAATCGAATGTTCCGTACCGATCAATCGAATGTGCGGTACCGTTCAATCGAATGTTCCCTACCGATCAATCGAATGTTTGGTATCGTTAAACCGAATGTGCGATACCGATCAATGGAATGTTGAGTATCGATCAATGGAATGTTCGGTTCCGATAAATCGAATGTTCCGTACCGATCAATCGAATGTGCGGTATCGATCATTCGAATATGCGGTATCGATCAATCGAATGTTCGGTACCGATCAATCGAATGTGCGGTACCGATCAATCGAATGTGCAGTATCGATCAATCAAATATGCGGTATCGATCAATCGAAAGTGCGATACCGATCAATCGATTGTTCGGTAACCATCAATCGAATGTTCGGTACCGATCAATCGAATATGCGATACCGATCAATCGAATGTGAGGTATCGATCAATCGAATGTTCGGTATCGATCAATCGAATATGCGGTATCGATCAATCGAATGTTCGGTACCGACCAATCGAATGTGCGGTACCGATCAATCGAATGTGCGGTATCGTTAAATCGAATGTGCGATACCGATCAATCGAATGTGCGGTATCGATCAATCGAATGTGTGGTACCGATGAATCGAATGTGCGGTATCGATCAATCGAATGTGCGATAACGATCAATCGAATGTGCGGTATCGATCAATCGAATGTGCGGTATCGATCAATCGAATGTTCTGTACCAATCAATCGAATGTGCGGTACAGTTCAATCGAATGTTCCGTACCGATCAATCGAATGTGCAGTATCGATCAATCAAATATGCGGTATCGATCAATCGAAAGTGCGATACCGATCAATCGAATGTGCGGTACCGATCAATCGAATGTGCGGTACAGATCAATCGAATGTTCAGTACCGATGAATCGAATGTGCGGTATCGATGAATCGAATGTGCGATACCGATCAATCGAATGTGCCGTATCGATCAATCGAATGTGCGGTACCGATCAATCGAATCTGCGGTATCGATCAATCGAATGTGCGGTACCGATCAATCGAATGTGCGGTATCGATCAATCGAATGTGCGATTCCGATCAATCGAATGTGCGGTATCGATCAATCGAATGTGCGGTATCGATCAATCGAATGTTCTGTACCGATCAATCGAATGTGCGGTACCGTTCAATCGAATGTTCCCTACCGATCTATCGAATGTGCAGTATCGATCAATCAAATATGCGGTATCGATCAATCGAAAGTGCGATACCGATCAATCGAATGTGCGGTACCGATCAATCGAATGTGCGGTACAGATCAATCGAATTTTCGGTACCGATCAATCGAATGTGCGGTACCGATCAATGGAATGTTTGGTATCGCTAAATCGAATGTTTGGTACCGTAAGTTCGATTGTGCGGTTCCGATCAATCGATTGTGCGGTAAAGATCAATCGAATGTTCGGTACCGATCAATCGAATGTGCGGTACCAATCAATCGAATGTGCGGTACCGATCTATAGAATGTGCGTTACCGGTCAATCGAATGTGCCTTGCCGATCAATCGAGTGTGCGGTACCGATCAATCGAATGTTCGGTACCGATCTATCGAATGTTCCGTACCGATCAATCGAATGTTTGGTACGGTTAAATCGAATGTGCGGTACCGATCAATCGAATGTGAGTATCGATCTATCGAATGTTCGGTTCCGATAAATCGAATGTTCCGTACCGATGAATCGAATGTGCGGTACCGATCTATAGAATGTGCGGTATCGATGAATCGAATGTGCGGTACCGATCAA
Source organism: Apostichopus japonicus (assembly GCF_037975245.1). NCBI lineage: Eukaryota > Metazoa > Echinodermata > Holothuroidea > Aspidochirotida > Stichopodidae > Apostichopus > Apostichopus japonicus. Next base: position 12,187,879 of record NC_092566.1, on the reverse strand, counting down.
TCGAATGTTCGGTACCGATGAATCGAATGTGCGGTACCGATCAATCGAATGTGCGGTATCGTTAAATCGAATATGCGATACCGATCAATCGAATGTGAGGTATCGATCAATCGAATGTGCGGTTCCGATAAATCGAATGTTCGGTTCCGATCAATCGAATGTGCGGTATCGATCAATCGAATATGCGGTATCGATCAATCGAATGTTCGGTACCGATCAATCGAATGTTCCGTACCGATCAATCGAATGTGAGTATCGATCTATCGAATGTTCGGTTCCGATAAATCGAATGTTCGGTTCCGATCAATCGAATGTGCGGTATCGATCAATCGAATATGCGGTATCGATCAATCGAATGTTCGGTACCGATCAATCGAATGTTCCGTACCGATGAATCGAATGTGCGGTACCGATCTATAGAATGTGCGGTATCGATCAATCGAATGTGCGGTACCGATCAATCGAATGTTCGGTACCGATGAATCGAATGTGCGGTACCGATCAATCGAATGTGCGGTATCGTTAAATCGAATATGCGATACCGATCAATCGAATGTGAGGTATCGATCAATCGAATGTGCGGTATCGATCAATCGAATATGCGGTATCGATCAATCGAATGTTCGGTACCGACCAATCGAATGTGCGTTGCCGATCAATCGAATGTGCGGTATCGTTAAATCGAATGTGCGATACCGATCAATCGAATGTGCGGTATCGATCAATCGAATGTGCGGTATCGATCAATCGAATGTTCTGTACCAATCAATCGAATGTGCGGTACAGTTCAATCGAATGTTCCGTACCGATCAATCGAATGTGCAGTATCGATCAATCAAATATGCGGTATCGATCAATCGAAAGTGCGATACCGATCAATCGAATGTGCGGTACCGATCAATCGAATGTGCGGTACAGATCAATCGAATGTTCGGTACCGATGAATCGAATGTGCGGTATCGATGAATCGAATGTGCGATACCGATCAATCGAATGTGCCGTATCGATCAATCGAATGTGCGGTACCGATCAATCGAATGTGCGGTATCGATGAATCGAATGTGCGGTACCGATCAATCGAATGTGCGGTATCGATCAATCGAATGTGCGATTCCGATCAATCGAATGTGCGGTATCGATCAATCGAATGTGCGGTATCGATCAATCGAATGTTCTGTACCAATCAATCGAATGTGCGGTACCGTTCAATCGAATGTTCCCTACCGATCTATCGAATGTGCAGTATCGATCAATCAAATATGCGGTATCGATCAATCGAAAGTGCGATACCGATCAATCGAATGTGCGGTACCGATCAATCGAATGTGCGGTACAGATCAATCGAATGTTCGGTACCGATCAATCGAATGTGCGGTACCGATCAATGGAATGTTTGGTATCGCTAAATCGAATGTTTGGTACCGTAAGTTCGAATGTGCGGTTCCGATCAATCGATTGTGCGGTAAAGATCAATCGAATGTTCGGTACCGATCAATCGAATGTGCGGTACCAATCAATCGAATGTGCGGTACCGATCTATAGAATGTGCGTTACCGGTCAATCGAATGTGCCTTGCCGATCAATCGAGTGTGCGGTACCGATCAATCGAATGTTCAGTACCGATCTATCGAATGTTCCGTACCGATCAATCGAATGTTTGGTACGGTTAAATCGAATGTGCGGTACCGATCAATCGAATGTGAGTATCGATCTATCGAATGTTCGGTTCCGATAAATCGAATGTTCGGTTCCGATCAATCGAATGTGCGGTATCGATCAATCGAATATGCGGTATCGATCAATCGAATGTTCGGTACCGATCAATCGAATGTTCCGTACCGATGAATCGAATGTGCGGTACCGATCTATAGAATGTGCGGTATCGATCAATCGAATGTGCGGTACCGATCAATCGAATGTTCGGTACCGATGAATCGAATGTGCGGTACCGATCAATCGAATGTGCGGTATCGTTAAATCGAATATGCGATACCGATCAATCGAATGTGAGGTATCGATCAATCGAATGTGCGGTTCCGATAAATCGAATGTTCGGTTCCGATCAATCGAATGTGCGGTATCGATCAATCGAATATGCGGTATCGATCAATCGAATGTGGGGTACCGATCAATCGAATGTTCCGTACCGATCAATCGAATGTGAGTATCGATCTATCGAATGTTCGGTTCCGATAAATCGAATGTTCGGTTCCGATCAATCGAATGTGCGGTGTCGATCAATCGAATATGCGGTATCGATCATTCGAATGTTCGGTACCGATGAATCGAATGTTCCGTACCGATGAATCGAATGTGCGGTACCGATCTATAGAATGTGCGGTATCGATCAATCGAATGTTCTGTACCAATCAATCGAATGTGCGGTACCGATCAATCAAATGTGAGTATCGATCTATCGAATGTGCGATACCGATCAATCGAGTGTGCGGTACCGATCAATCGAATGTTCGGTACCGATCTATCGAATGTTCCGTACCGATCAATCGAATGTTTGGTATCGTTAAATCGAATGTGCGGTACCGATCAATCGAATGTGAGTATCGATCTATCGAATGTGCGATACCGATCAATCGAATGTGCGGTACCTATCAATCGAATTTTCCGTACCGATCAATCGAATGTGCGGTACCGTTCAATCGAATGTTCCCTACCGATCAATCGAATGTTTGGTATCGTTAAACCGAATGTGCGGTACCGATCAATGGAATGTTGAGTATCGATCAATGGAATGTTCGGTTCCGATAAATCGAATGTTCGTTACCGATCAATCGAATGTGCGGTATCGATCAATCGAATATGCGGTATCGATCAATCGAATGTTCGGTACCGATCAATCGAATGTTCCGTACCGATCAATCGAATGTGCGGTATCGTTAAATCGAATATGCGATACCGATCAATCGAATGTGAGGTATCGATCAATCGAATGTGCGGTATCGATCAATCGAATATGCGATACCGATCAATCGAATGTGAGGTATCGATCAATCGAATGTGCGGTATCGATCAATCGAATATGCGGTATCGATCAATCGAATGTTCGGTACCGTTCAATCGAATGTTCCGTACCGATCAATCGAATGTTCCGTACCGATCAATCGAATGTGCGGTATCGATCAATCGAATATGCGGTATCGATCAATCGAATGTTCGGTACCGATCAATCGAATGGGCCGTACCGATCAATCGAATGTGCAGTATCGATCAATCATATATGCGGTATCGATCAATCGAAAGTGCGATACCGATCAATCGAATGTTCGGTAACGATCAATCGAATATGCGGTATCGATCAATCGAATGTTCTGTACCAATCAATCGAATGTGCGGTACCGATCAATGGAATGTTGAGTATCGATCAATGGAATGTTCGGTTCCGATAAATCGAATATGCGGTATCGATCAATCGAATGTTCGGTACCGATCAATCGAATGTGCGGTACCGATCAATCGAATGTGCGGTATAGTTAAATCGAATGTGCGATACCGATCAATCGAATGTGCGGTATCGATCAATCGAATGTGTGGTACCAATGAATCGAATGTGCGGTATCGTTAAATCGAATGTGCGTTACCGATCAATCGAATGTGCGGTATCGATGAATCGAATGTGCGATATCGATCAATCGAATGTGCGGTATCGTTAAATCGAATGTGCGATACCGATCAATCGAATGTGCGGTATCGATCAATCGAATGTTCCGTACCGATCAATCGAATGTTCCGTAAAGATCAATCGAATGTTTGGTATCGTTAAGTCGAATGTGCGGTACCGATCAATCAAATGTGAGTATCGATCTATCGAATGTGCGATACCGATCAATCGAGTGTGCGGTACCGATCAATCGAATGTTCGGTACCGATCTATCGAATGTTCCGTACCGATCAATCGAATGTTTGGTATCGTTAAATCGAATGTGCGGTACCGATCAATCGAATGTGAGTATCGATCTATCGAATGTGCGATACCGATCAATCGAATGTGCGGTACCTATCAATCGAATTTTCCGTACCGATCAATCGAATGTGCGGTACCGTTCAATCGAATGTTCCCTACCGATCAATCGAATGTTTGTTATCGTTAAACCGAATGTGCGGTACCGATCAATGGAATGTTGAGTATCGATCAATGGAATGTTCGGTTCCGATAAATCGAATGTTCGTTACCGATCAATCGAATGTGCGGTATCGATCAATCGAATATGCGGTATCGATCAATCGAATGTTCGGTACCGATCAATCGAATGTTCCGTACCGATCAATCGAATGTGCGGTATCGTTAAATCGAATATGCGATACCGATCAATCGAATGTGAGGTATCGATCAATCGAATGTGCGGTATCGATCAATCGAATATGCGATACCGTTCAATCGAATGTGAGGTATCGATCAATCGAATGTGCGGTATCGATCAATCGAATATGCGGTATCGATCAATCGAATGTTCGGTACCGTTCAATCGAATGTTCCGTACCGATCAATCGAATGTTCCGTACCGATCAATCGAATGTGCGGTATCGATCAATCGAATATGCGGTATCGATCAATCGAATGTTCGGTACCGATCAATCGAATGGGCGGTACCGATCAATCGAATGTGCAGTATCGGTCAATCATATATGCGGTATCGATCAATCGAAAGTGCGATACCGATCAATCGAATGTTCGATAACGATCAATCGAATATGCGGTATCGATCAATCGAATGTTCTGTACCAATCAATCGAATGTGCGGTACCGATCAATCGAATGTGCGGTATCGTTAAATCGAGTGTGCGATACCGATCAGTCGAATGTGCGGTATCGATCAATCGAATGTGTGGTACCGATGAATCGAATGTTCCGTACCGATCAATCGAATGTGCGGTATCGATCAATCGAATATGCGGTATCGATCAATCGAATGGTCGGTACCGATCAATCGAATGTGCGGTACCGATCAATCGAATGTGCGGTATCGTTAAATCGAATATGCGATACCGATCAATCGAATGTGAGGTATCGATCAATCGAATGTGCCGTATCGATCAATCGAATATGCGGTATCGATCAATCGAATGTTCGGTACCGACCAATCGAATGTGCGGTACCGATCAATCGAATGTGCGGTATCGTTAAATCGAATGTGTGGTACCGATGAATCGAATGTGCGGTATCGATCAATCGAATGTGCGATACCGATTAATCGAATGTGCGGTATCGATCAATCGAATGTGCGGTATCGATCAATCGAATGTTCTGTACCAATCAATCGAATGTGCGGTACCGTTCAATCGAATGTTCCGTACCTAACAATCGAATGTGCAGTATCGATCAATCAAATATGCGGTATCGATCAATCGAAAGTGCGATACCGATCAATCGAATGTGCGGTACCGATCAATCGAATATGCGGTATCGTTAAATCGAATGTGCGATACCGATCAATCGAATGTTCGGTACCGATCAATCGAATGTGCGGTACCGATCAATCGAATGTGCAGTATCGATCAATCAAATATGCGGTATCGATCAATCGAAAGTGCGATACCGATCAATCGATTGTTCGGTAACCATCAATCGAATGTTCGGTACCGATCAATCGAATATGCGATACCGATCAATCGAATGTGAGGTATCGATCAATCGAATGTTCGGTATCGATCAATCGAATATGCGGTATCGATCAATCGAATGTTCGGTACCGACCAATCGAATGTGCGGTACCGATCAATCGAATGTGCGGTATCGTTAAATCGAATGTGCGATACCGATCAATCGAATGTGCGGTATCGATCAATCGAATGTGTGGTACCGATGAATCGAATGTGCGGTATCGATCAATCGAATGTGCGATAACGATCAATCGAATGTGCGGTATCGATCAATCGAATGTGCGGTATCGATCAATCGAATGTTCTGTACCAATCAATCGAATGTGCGGTACAGTTCAATCGAATGTTCCGTACCGATCAATCGAATGTGCAGTATCGATCAATCAAATATGCGGTATCGATCAATCGAAAGTGCGATACCGATCAATCGAATGTGCGGTACCGATCAATCGAATGTGCGGTACAGATCAATCGAATGTTCAGTACCGATGAATCGAATGTGCGGTATCGATGAATCGAATGTGCGATACCGATCAATCGAATGTGCCGTATCGATCAATCGAATGTGCGGTACCGATCAATCGAATCTGCGGTATCGATCAATCGAATGTGCGGTACCGATCAATCGAATGTGCGGTATCGATCAATCGAATGTGCGATTCCGATCAATCGAATGTGCGGTATCGATCAATCGAATGTGCGGTATCGATCAATCGAATGTTCTGTACCGATCAATCGAATGTGCGGTACCGTTCAATCGAATGTTCCCTACCGATCTATCGAATGTGCAGTATCGATCAATCAAATATGCGGTATCGATCAATCGAAAGTGCGATACCGATCAATCGAATGTGCGGTACCGATCAATCGAATGTGCGGTACAGATCAATCGAATTTTCGGTACCGATCAATCGAATGTGCGGTACCGATCAATGGAATGTTTGGTATCGCTAAATCGAATGTTTGGTACCGTAAGTTCGATTGTGCGGTTCCGATCAATCGATTGTGCGGTAAAGATCAATCGAATGTTCGGTACCGATCAATCGAATGTGCGGTACCAATCAATCGAATGTGCGGTACCGATCTATAGAATGTGCGTTACCGGTCAATCGAATGTGCCTTGCCGATCAATCGAGTGTGCGGTACCGATCAATCGAATGTTCGGTACCGATCTATCGAATGTTCCGTACCGATCAATCGAATGTTTGGTACGGTTAAATCGAATGTGCGGTACCGATCAATCGAATGTGAGTATCGATCTATCGAATGTTCGGTTCCGATAAATCGAATGTTCCGTACCGATGAATCGAATGTGCGGTACCGATCTATAGAATGTGCGGTATCGATGAATCGAATGTGCGGTACCGATCAATCGAATGTTCGGTACCGATGAATCGAATGTGCGGTACCGATCAATCGAATGTGCGGTATCGTTAAATCGAATATGCGATACCGATCAATCGAATGTGAGGTATCGATCAATCGAATGTGCGGTTCCGATAAATCGAATGTTCGGTTCCGATCAATCGAATGTGCGGTATCGATCAATCGAATATGCGGTATCGATCAATCGAATGTTCGGTACCGATCAATCGAATGTTCCGTACCGATCAATCGAATGTGAGTATCGATCTATCGAATGTTCGGTTCCGATAAATCGAATGTTCGGTTCCGATCAATCGAATGTGCGGTATCGATCAATCGAATATGCGGTATCGATCAATCGAATGTTCGGTACCGATCAATCGAATGTTCCGTACCGATGAATCGAATGTGCGGTACCGATCTATAGAATGTGCGGTATCGATCAATCGAATGTGCGGTACCGATCAATCGAATGTTCGGTACCGATGAATCGAATGTGCGGTACCGATCAATCGAATGTGCGGTATCGTTAAATCGAATATGCGATACCGATCAATCGAATGTGAGGTATCGATCAATCGAATGTGCGGTATCGATCAATCGAATATGCGGTATCGATCAATCGAATGTTCGGTACCGACCAATCGAATGTGCGTTGCCGATCAATCGAAAATGCGGTATCGTTAAATCGAATGTGCGATACCGATCAATCGAATGTGCGGTATCGATCAATCGAATGTGCGGTATCGATCAATCGAATGTTCTGTACCAATCAATCGAATGTGCGGTACAGTTCAATCGAATGTTCCGTACCGATCAATCGAATGTGCAGTATCGATCAATCAAATATGCGGTATCGATCAATCGAAAGTGCGATACCGATCAATCGAATGTGCGGTACCGATCAATCGAATGTGCGGTACAGATCAATCGAATGTTCGGTACCGATGAATCGAATGTGCGGTATCGATGAATCGAATGTGCGATACCGATCAATCGAATGTGCCGTATCGATCAATCGAATGTGCGGTACCGATCAATCGAATGTGCGGTATCGATGAATCGAATGTGCGGTACCGATCAATCGAATGTGCGGTATCGATCAATCGAATGTGCGATTCCGATCAATCGAATGTGCGGTATCGATCAATCGAATGTGCGGTATCGATCAATCGAATGTTCTGTACCAATCAATCGAATGTGCGGTACCGTTCAATCGAATGTTCCCTACCGATCTATCGAATGTGCAGTATCGATCAATCAAATATGCGGTATCGATCAATCGAAAGTGCGATACCGATCAATCGAATGTGCGGTACCGATCAATCGAATGTGCGGTACAGATCAATCGAATGTTCGGTACCGATCAATCGAATGTGCGGTACCGATCAATGGAACGTTTGGTATCGCTAAATCGAATGTTTGGTACCGTAAGTTCGAATGTGCGGTTCCGATCAATCGATTGTGCGGTAAAGATCAATCGAATGTTCGGTACCGATCAATCGAATGTGCGGTACCAATCAATCGAATGTGCGGTACCGATCTATAGAATGTGCGTTACCGGTCAATCGAATGTGCCTTGCCGATCAATCGAGTGTGCGGTACCGATCAATCGAATGTTCGGTACCGATCTATCGAATGTTCCGTACCGATCAATCGAATGTTTGGTACGGTTAAATCGAATGTGCGGTACCGATCAATCGAATGTGAGTATCGATCTATCGAATGTTCGGTTCCGATAAATCGAATGTTCGGTTCCGATCAATCGAATGTGCGGTATCGATCAATCGAATATGCGGTATCGATCAATCGAATGTTCGGTACCGATCAATCGAATGTTCCGTACCGATGAATCGAATGTGCGGTACCGATCTATAGAATGTGCGGTATCGATCAATCGAATGTGCGGTACCGATCAATCGAATGTTCGGTACCGATGAATCGAATGTGCGGTACCGATCAATCGAATGTGCGGTATCGTTAAATCGAATATGCGATACCGATCAATCGAATGTGAGGTATCGATCAATCGAATGTGCGGTTCCGATAAATCGAATGTTCGGTTCCGATCAATCGAATGTGCGGTATCGATCAATCGAATATGCGGTATCGATCAATCGAATGTGGGGTACCGATCAATCGAATGTTCCGTACCGATCAATCGAATGTGAGTATCGATCTATCGAATGTTCGGTTCCGATAAATCGAATGTTCGGTTCCGATCAATCGAATGTGCGGTGTCGATCAATCGAATATGCGGTATCGATCATTCGAATGTTCGGTACCGATGAATCGAATGTTCCGTACCGATGAATCGAATGTGCGGTACCGATCTATAGAATGTGCGGTATCGATCAATCGAATGTGCGGTACCGATCAATCGAATGTTCGGTACCGATGAATCGAATGTGCGGTACCGATCAATCGAATGTGCGGTATCGTTAAATCGAATATGCGATACCGATCAATCGAATGTGAGGTATCGATCAATCGAATGTGCGGTATCGATCAATCGAATATGCGGTATCGATCAATCGAATGTTCGGTACCGACCAATCGAATGTGCGTTGCCGATCAATCGAATGTGCGGTATCGTTAAATCGAATGTGCGATACCGATCAATCGAATGTGCGGTATCGATCAATCGAATGTGTGGAACCGATGAATCGAATGTGCGGTATCGATCAATCAAATGTGCGATACCGATCAATCGAATGTGCGGTATCGATCAATCGAATGTTCTGTACCAATCAATCGAATGTGCGGTACCGATCAATCAAATGTGAGTATCGATCTATCGAATGTGCGATACCGATCAATCGAGTGTGCGGTACCGATCAATCGAATGTTCGGTACCGATCTATCGAATGTTCCGTACCGATCAATCGAATGTTTGGTATCGTTAAATCGAATGTGCGGTACCGATCAATCGAATGTGAGTATCGATCTATCGAATGTGCGATACCGATCAATCGAATGTGCGGTACCTATCAATCGAATTTTCCGTACCGATCAATCGAATGTGCGGTACCGTTCAATCGAATGTTCCCTACCGATCAATCGAATGTTTGGTATCGTTAAACCGAATGTGCGGTACCGATCAATGGAATGTTGAGTATCGATCAATGGAATGTTCGGTTCCGATAAATCGAATGTTCGTTACCGATCAATCGAATGTGCGGTATCGATCAATCGAATATGCGGTATCGATCAATCGAATGTTCGGTACCGATCAATCGAATGTTCCGTACCGATCAATCGAATGTGCGGTATCGTTAAATCGAATATGCGATACCGATCAATCGAATGTGAGGTATCGATCAATCGAATGTGCGGTATCGATCAATCGAATATGCGATACCGATCAATCGAATGTGAGGTATCGATCAATCGAATGTGCGGTATCGATCAATCGAATATGCGGTATCGATCAATCGAATGTTCGGTACCGTTCAATCGAATGTTCCGTACCGATCAATCGAATGTTCCGTACCGATCAATCGAATGTGCGGTATCGATCAATCGAATATGCGGTATCGATCAATCGAATGTTCGGTACCGATCAATCGAATGGGCCGTACCGATCAATCGAATGTGCAGTATCGATCAATCATATATGCGGTATCGATCAATCGAAAGTGCGATACCGATCAATCGAATGTTCGGTAACGATCAATCGAATATGCGGTATCGATCAATCGAATGTTCTGTACCAATCAATCGAATGTGCGGTACCGATCAATGGAATGTTGAGTATCGATCAATGGAATGTTCGGTTCCGATAAATCGAATATGCGGTATCGATCAATCGAATGTTCGGTACCGATCAATCGAATGTGCGGTACCGATCAATCGAATGTGCGGTATAGTTAAATCGAATGTGCGATACCGATCAATCGAATGTGCGGTATCGATCAATCGAATGTGTGGTACCAATGAATCGAATGTGCGGTATCGTTAAATCGAATGTGCGTTACCGATCAATCGAATGTGCGGTATCGATGAATCGAATGTGCGATATCGATCAATCGAATGTGCGGTATCGTTAAATCGAATGTGCGATACCGATCAATCGAATGTGCGGTATCGATCAATCGAATGTTCCGTACCGATCAATCGAATGTTCCGTAAAGATCAATCGAATGTTTGGTATCGTTAAGTCGAATGTGCGGTACCGATCAATCAAATGTGAGTATCGATCTATCGAATGTGCGATACCGATCAATCGAGTGTGCGGTACCGATCAATCGAATGTTCGGTACCGATCTATCGAATGTTCCGTACCGATCAATCGAATGTTTGGTATCGTTAAATCGAATGTGCGGTACCGATCAATCGAATGTGAGTATCGATCTATCGAATGTGCGATACCGATCAATCGAATGTGCGGTACCTATCAATCGAATTTTCCGTACCGATCAATCGAATGTGCGGTACCGTTCAATCGAATGTTCCCTACCGATCAATCGAATGTTTGTTATCGTTAAACCGAATGTGCGGTACCGATCAATGGAATGTTGAGTATCGATCAATGGAATGTTCGGTTCCGATAAATCGAATGTTCGTTACCGATCAATCGAATGTGCGGTATCGATCAATCGAATATGCGGTATCGATCAATCGAATGTTCGGTACCGATCAATCGAATGTTCCGTACCGATCAATCGAATGTGCGGTATCGTTAAATCGAATATGCGATACCGATCAATCGAATGTGAGGTATCGATCAATCGAATGTGCGGTATCGATCAATCGAATATGCGATACCGTTCAATCGAATGTGAGGTATCGATCAATCGAATGTGCGGTATCGATCAATCGAATATGCGGTATCGATCAATCGAATGTTCGGTACCGTTCAATCGAATGTTCCGTACCGATCAATCGAATGTTCCGTACCGATCAATCGAATGTGCGGTATCGATCAATCGAATATGCGGTATCGATCAATCGAATGTTCGGTACCGATCAATCGAATGGGCGGTACCGATCAATCGAATGTGCAGTATCGATCAATCATATATGCGGTATCGATCAATCGAAAGTGCGATACCGATCAATCGAATGTTCGATAACGATCAATCGAATATGCGGTATCGATCAATCGAATGTTCTGTACCAATCAATCGAATGTGCGGTACCGATCAATCGAATGTGCGGTATCGTTAAATCGAGTGTGCGATACCGATCAGTCGAATGTGCGGTATCGATCAATCGAATGTGTGGTACCGATGAATCGAATGTTCCGTACCGATCAATCGAATGTGCGGTATCGATCAATCGAATATGCGGTATCGATCAATCGAATGGTCGGTACCGATCAATCGAATGTGCGGTACCGATCAATCGAATGTGCGGTATCGTTAAATCGAATATGCGATACCGATCAATCGAATGTGAGGTATCGATCAATCGAATGTGCCGTATCGATCAATCGAATATGCGGTATCGATCAATCGAATGTTCGGTACCGACCAATCGAATGTGCGGTACCGATCAATCGAATGTGCGGTATCGTTAAATCGAATGTGTGGTACCGATGAATCGAATGTGCGGTATCGATCAATCGAATGTGCGATACCGATTAATCGAATGTGCGGTATCGATCAATCGAATGTGCGGTATCGATCAATCGAATGTTCTGTACCAATCAATCGAATGTGCGGTACCGTTCAATCGAATGTTCCGTACCTAACAATCGAATGTGCAGTATCGATCAATCAAATATGCGGTATCGATCAATCGAAAGTGCGATACCGATCAATCGAATGTGCGGTACCGATCAATCGAATATGCGGTATCGTTAAATCGAATGTGCGATACCGATCAATCGAATGTGCGGTATCGATCAATCGAATGTGCGGTATCGTTAAATCGAATGTGCGATACCGATCAATCGAATGTGAGGTATCGATCAATCGAATGTGTGGTACCGATGAATCGAATGTGCGGTATCGATCAATCGAATGTGCGATACCGATCAATCGAATGTTCTGTACCAATCAATCGAATGTGCGGTACCGTTCAATCGAATGTTCCGTACCGATCAATCGAATGTGCAGTATCGATCAATCAAATATGCGGTATCGATCAATCGAATGTGCGGTACAGATCAATCGAATGTTCGGTACCGATCAATCGAATGTGCGGTACCGATCAATGGAATGTTTGGTATCGCTAAATCGAGTGTTTGGTACCGTAAGTTCGAATGTGCGGTTCCGATCAATCGATTGTGCGGTACAGATCAATCGAATGTTCGGTACCGATCAATCGAATGTGCGGTACCGATCAATGGAATGTTTGGTATCGCTAAATCGAGTGTTTGGTACCGTAAGTTCGAATGTGCGGTTCCGATCAATCGATTGTGCGGTAAAGATCAATCGAATGTTCGGTACCGATCAATAGAATGTGCGGTACCAATCAATCGAATGTGCGGTACCGATCTATAGAATGTGCGTTACCGGTCAATCGAATGTGCCTTGCCGATCAATCGAGTGTGCGGTACCGATCAATCGAAGTTCGGTACCGATCTATCGAATGTATCGTACCGATCAATCGAATGTTTGGTATCGTTCAATCGAATGTGCGGTACCGATCAATCGAATGTGAGTATCGATCTATCGAATGTGCGATACCGATCAATCGAAAGTGCGGTACCGATCAAACGAATGTTCCGTACCGATCAATCGAATGTGCGGTACCGTTCAATCGAATGTTCCCTACCGATCAATCGAATGTTTGGTATCGTTAAACCGAATGTGCGGTACCGATCAATGGAATGTTGAGTATCGATCAATGGAATGTTCGGTTCCGATAAATCGAATGTTCCGTACCGATCAATCGAATGTGCGGTATCGATCAATCGAATATGCGGTATCGATCAATCGAATGTTCGGTACCGATCAATCGAATGTTCCGTACCGATCAATCGAATGTTTGGTATCGTTAAATCGTGTGCGGTACCGATCAATCGAATGTGCGGTACCGATCATTCGAATGTGTGGTACCGATGAATCGAATGTGCGGTACCGTTCAATCGAATGTTCCCTACCGATCAATCGAATGTTTGGTATCGTTAAATCGAATGTGCGGTACCGATCAATGGAATGTTGAGTATCGATCAATAGAATGTTCGGTTCCGATCAATCGAATGTTCCGTACCGATCAATCGAATGTGCAGTATCGATCAATCGAATGTGTAGTACCAATCAATCGAATGTGCGGTACCGATCTATAGAATGTGCGGTATCGATCAATCGAATGTGCGGTACCGATCAATCGAATGTTCGGTACCGATCAATCGAATGTGCGGTACCGATCAATCGAAGGTGCGGTATCGTTAAATCGAATATTCGATACCGATCAATCGAATGTGAGGTATCGATCAATCGAATGTGCGGTATCGATTAATCGAATATGCGGTATCGATCAATCGAATGTTCGGTACCGATCAATCGAATGTGCGGTATCGATCAATCGAATGTGCGGTATCGTTAAATCGAATATGCGATACCGATCAATCGAATGTGAGGTATCGATCAATCGAATGTGCGTTATCGATCAATCGAATATGCGGTATCGATCAATCGAATGTTCGGTACCGACCAATCGAATGTGAGGTACCGATCAATCGAATGTGCGGTATCGTTAAATCGAATGTGCGATACCGATCAATCGAATGTGCGGTATCGATCAATCGAATGTGTGGTACCGATGAATCGAATGTGCGGTATCGATCAATCGAATGTGCGATACCGATCAATCGAATGTGCGGTATCGATCAATCGAATGTGCGGTATCGATCAATCGAATGTTCTGTACCAATCAATCGAATGTGCGGTACCGTTCAATCGAATGTTCCGTACCGATCAATCGAATGAGCAGTATCGATCAATCTAATATGCGGTATCGATCAATCGAAAGTGCGATACCGATCAATCGAATGTGCGGTACCGATCAATCGAATGTGCGGTACAGATCAATCGAATGTTCGGTACCGATCAATCGAATGTGCGGTACCGATCAATGGAATGTTTGGTATCGCTAAATCGAATGTTTGGTACCGTAAGTTCGAATGTGCGGTTCCGATCAATCGATTGTGCGGTAAAGATCAATCGAATGTTCGGTACCGATCAATCGAATGTGCGGTACCAATCGATCGAATGTGCGGTACCGATCTATAGAATGTGCGTTACCGGTCAATCGAATGTTCCTTGCCGATCAATCGAGTGTGCGGTACCGATCAATCGAATGTTCGGTACCGATCTATCGAATGTTCCGTACCGATCAATCGAATGTTTGGTATCGTTAAATCGAATACCGGTACCGATCAATCGAATGTGAGTATCGATCTATCGAATGTGCGATACCGATCAATCGAATGTGCGGTACCGATCAAACGAATGTTCCGTACCGATCAATCGAATGTGCGGTACCGTTCAATCGAATGTTCCCTACCGATCAATCGAATGTTTGGTATCGTTAAACCGAATGTGCGGTACCGATCAATGGAATGTTGAGTATCGATCAATCGAATGTTCGGTTCCGATAAATCGAATGTTCCGTACCGATCAAACGAACGTGCGGTACCGATCAATCGAATGTGCGGTATCGTTAAATCGAATATGCGATACCGATCAATCTAATGTGAGGTATCGATCAATCGAATGTGCGGTATCGATCAATCGAATATGCGGTATCGATCAATCGAATGTGCGGTACAGATCAATCGAATGTTCGGTACCGAAATCGAATGTGCGGTACCGATCAATGGAATGTTTGGTATCGCTAAATCGAATGTTTGGTACCGTAAGTTCGAATGTGCGGTTCCGATCAATCGATTGTGCGGTAAAGATCAATCGAATGTTCGGTACCGATCAATCGAATGTGCGGTACCAATCAATCGAATGTGCGGTACCGATCTATAGAATGTGCGTTACCGGTCAATCGAATGTGCCTTGCCGATCAATCGAGTGTGCGGTACCGATCAATCGAAGTTCGGAACCGATCTATCGAATGTTCCGTACCGATCAATCGAATGTTTGGTATCGTTAAATCGAATGTGCGGTACCGATCAATCGAATGTGAGTATCGATCTATCGAATGTGCGATACCGATAAATCGAATGTGCGGTACCGATCAATCGAATGTGCGGTATCGATCAATCGAATATGCGGTATCGATCAATCGAATGTTCGGTACCGATCAATCGAATGTTCCGTACAGATCAATCGAATGTTTGGTATCGTTAAATTGTGTCCGGTACCGATCAATCGAATGTGCGGTACCGATCAATCGAATGTGTGGTACCGATGAATCGAATGTGCGGTACCGTTCAATCGAATGTTCCCTACCGATAAATCGAATGTTTGGTATCGTTAAATCGAATGTGCGGTACCGACCATGGAATGTTGAGTATCGATCAATAGAATGTTCGGTTCCGATCAATCGAATGTTCCGTACCGATCAATCGAATGTGCAGTATCGATCAATCGAATATGCGGTATCGATCAATCGAATGTTCGGTACCGATCAATCGAATGTGCGGTACCGATCAATCGAATGTTTGGTATCGTTAAGTCGAATGTGCGATACCGATCAATAGAATGTGAGGTATCGATCAATCGAATGTGCGGTATCGATCAATCGAATATGCGGTATCGATCAATCGAATGTTCGGTACCGACCAATCGAATGTGCGGTACCGATCAATCGAATGTGCGATATCGTTAAATCGAATGTGCGATACCGATCAATCGAATGTGCGTTATCGATCAATCGAATGTGTGGTACCGATGAATCAAATGTGCGGTATCGATCAATCGAATGTGCGATACCGATCAATCGAATGTGCGGTATCGATCAATCGAATGTT
Source organism: Apostichopus japonicus (assembly GCF_037975245.1). NCBI lineage: Eukaryota > Metazoa > Echinodermata > Holothuroidea > Aspidochirotida > Stichopodidae > Apostichopus > Apostichopus japonicus. Next base: position 12,171,024 of record NC_092566.1, on the reverse strand, counting down.
CTGTACCAATCAATCGAATGTGCGGTACCGTTCAATCGAATGTTCCGTACCGATCAATCGAATGTGCAGTATCGATCAACCAAATATGCGGTATCGATCAATCGAAAGTGCGATACCGATCAATCGATTGTTCGGTAAAGATCAATCGAATGTTCGGTACCGATCAATCGAATGTGCAGTACCAATCAATCGAATGTGCGGTACCGATATATAGAATGTGCGGTATCGATCAATCGAATGTGCGGTACCGATCAATCGAATGTTCCGTACCGATCAATCGAATGTGCGGTACCGTTCAATCGAATGTTCCCTACCGATCAATCGAATGTTTGGTATCGTTAAATCGAATGTGCGGTACCGATCAATGGAATGTTGAGTATCGATCAATGGAATGTTCGGTTCCGATCAATCGAATGTTCGGTTCCGATCAATCGAATATGCGGTATCGATCAATCGAATGTTCGGTACCGACCAATCGAATGTGCGGTACCGATGAATCGAATGTGCGGTATAGTTAAATCGAATGTGCGATACCGATGAATCGAATGTGTGGTACCGATGAATCGAATGTGCGGTATCGTTAAATCGAATGTGCGATACCGATCAATCGAATGTGCGGTACCGATCAATCGAATGTGCGGTACCGATCAATGGAAAGTTTGGTATCGTTAAATCGAATGTGCGGTACCGTTAGTTCGAATGTGCGGTTCCGATCAATCGATTGTGCGGTAAAGATCATTCGAATGTTCGGTACCGATCAATCGAATGTGCGGTACCAATCAATCGAATGTGCGGTACCGATCTATAGAATGTGCGTTACCGTTCAAACGAATTTGCCTTGCCCATCAATCGAATATGCGATACCGATCAATCGATTGTTCGGTGAGGATCAATCGAATGTGCGATACCGATCAATCGAATGTTTGGTATCGTTAAATCGAATGTGTGGTACCGATCAATCGAATGTTGAGTATCGATCAATGGAATGTTCGGTTCCGATAAATCGAATGTTCCGTACCGATCAATCGAATGTGCGGTATCGATCAATCGAATATGCGGTATCGATCAATCGAATGTTCGGTACCGACCAATCGAATGTACGGTACCGATCAATCGAATGTGCGGTATAGTTAAATCGAATGTGCGATACCGATCAATCGAATGTGCGGTATCGATCAATCGAATGTGTGGTACCGATCAATCGAATGTGCGGTATCGTTAAATCGAATGTGCGATACCGATCAATCGAATGTGCGGTATCGATCAATCGAATGTGCGGTATCGATCAATCGAATGGGCGGTATCGATCAATCGAATGTTCGGTACCGATGAATCGAATGTGCGGTACCGATCAATCGAATGTGCAGTATCGATCAATCAAGTATGCGGTATCGATCAATCGAAAGTGCGATACCGATCAATCGATTGTTCGGTAAAGATCATTCGAATGTTCGGTACCGATCAATCGAATGTGCAGTACCAATCAATCGAATGTTCGGTACCGATCTATAGAATGTGCGGTATCGATCAATCGAATGTGCGGTACCGATCAATCGAATGTTCCGTACCGATCAATCGAATGTTTGGTATCCTTAAATCGAATGTGCGGTACCGATCAATGGAATGTTGAGTATCGATCAATGGAATGTTCGGTTCCGATACATCCAATGATCCGTACCGATCAATCGAATGTGCGGTATCGATCAATCGAATATGCGGTATCGATCAATCGAATGTTCGGTACCGACCAATCGAATGTGCGGTACCAATCAATCGAATGTGCGGTACCGATCTATAGAATGTGCGTTACCGTTCAAACGAATTTGCCTTGCCCATCAATCGAATATGCGATACCGATCAATCGATTGTTCGGTGAGGATCAATCGAATGTGCGATACCGATAAATCGAATGTGCGGTATCGATCAATCGAATGTGCGGTATCGATCAATCGAATGTTCTGTACCAATCAATCGAATGTGCGGTACCGTTCAATCGAATGTTCCGTACCGATCAATCGAATGTTTGGTATCGTTAAATCGAATGTGTGGTACCGATCAATGGAATGTTGAGTATCGATCAATGGAATGTTCGGTTCCGATAAATCGAATGTTCCGTACCGATCAATCGAATGTGCGGTATCGATCAATCGAATATGCGGTATCGATCAATCGAATGTTCGGTACCGACCAATCGAATGTGCGGTACCGATCAATCGAATGTGCGGTATAGTTAAATCGAATGTGCGATACCGATCAATCGAATGTGCGGTATCGATCAATCGAATATGTGGTACCGATCAATCGAATGTGCGGTATCGTTAAATCGAATGTGCGATACCGATCAATCGAATGTGCCTTATCGATCAATCGAATGTGCGGTATCGATCAATCGAATGGGCGGTATCGATCAATCGAATGTTCCGTACCGATCAATCGAATGTGCGGTACCGTTCAATCGAATGTTCCGTACCGATCAATCGAATGTTCCGTACCGATCAATCGAATGTGCGGTATCGATCAATCGAATATGCGGTATCGATCAATCGAATGTTCGGTACCGATGAATCGAATGTGCGGTACCGATCAATCGAATGTGCAGTATCGATCAATCAAGTATGCGGTATCGATCAATCGAAAGTGCGATACCGATCAATCGATTGTTCGGTAAAGATCATTCGAATGTTCGGTACCGATCAATCGAATGTGCAGTACCAATCAATCGAATGTGCGGTACCGATCTATAGAATGTGCGGTATCGATCAATCGAATGTGCGGTACCGATCAATCGAATGTTCCGTACCGATCAATCGAATGTTTGGTATCCTTAAATCGAATGTGCGGTACCGATCAATGGAATGTTGAGTATCGATCAATGGAATGTTCGGTTCCGATACATCCAATGATCCGTACCGATCAATCGAATGTGCGGTATCGATCAATCGAATATGCGGTATCGATCAATCGAATGTTCGGTACCGACCAATCGAATGTGCGGTTCCGATCAATCGAATGTGCGGTATCGTTAATTCGAATGTGCGTTACCGATCAATCGAATGTGCGGTACCGATCAATCGAATGTGTGGTACCGATGAATCGAATGTGCGGTATCGTTAAATCGAATGTGCGATACCGATCTATCGAATGTCAAGTATCGATCAATCGAATGTGCGGTATCGATCAATCGAATGTTCCGTACCGATCAATCGAATGTGCGGTACCGTTCAATCGAATGTTCCGTACCGATCAATCGAATGTTTGGTATCGTTAAATCGAATGTTTGGTATCGATCAATCGAATGTGCGGTACCGATCAATCGAATGTGCGGTACCGATCAATCGAATATTCCGTACCGATCAATCGAATGTGCGGTACCGTTCAATCGAATGTTCCCTACCGATCAATCGAATGTTTGGTATCGTTAAATCGAATGTGGGGTACCGATCAATGGAATGTTCGGTACCGATCAATCGAATGTGCGGTACCGATCAATCGATATGCGGTATCGTTCAATCGAATTTGCGATACCGATCAATCGAATGTGAGGTATCGATCAATCGAATGTGCGGTATCGATCAATCGAAGATGCGGTGATCAATCGAATGTTCGGTACCGATCAATCGAATGTGCGGTACCAATCAATCGAATGTGCGGTACCGATCTATAGAATGTGCGTTACCGGTCAATCGAATGTGCCTTGCCGATCAATCGAGTGTGCGGTACCGATCAATCGAAGTTCGGAACCGATCAATCGAATGTTCCGTACCGATCAATCGAATGTTTGGTATCGTTAAATCGAATGTGCGGTACCGATCAATCGAATGTGCGGTACCGTTCAATCGAATGTTCCCTACCGATCAATCGAATGTTTGGTATCGTTAAACCGAATGTGCGGTACCGATCAATGGAATGTTGAGTATCGATCAATGGAATGTTCGGTTCCGATAAATCGAATGTTCCGTACCGATCAATCGAATGTGCGGTATCGATCAATCGAATATGCGGTATCGATCAATCGAATGTTCGGTACCGATCAATCGAATGTTTGGTATCGTTAAATTGTGTCCGGTACCGATCAATCGAATGTGCGGTACCGATCAATCGAATGTGTGGTACCGATGAATCGAATGTGCGGTACCGTTCAATCGAATGTTCCCTACCGATCAATCGAATGTTTGGTATCGTTAAATCGAATGTGCGGTACCGACCATGGAATGTTGAGTATCGATCAATAGAATGTTCGGTTCCGATCAATCGAATGTTCCGTACCGATCAATCGAATGTGCAGTATCGATCAATCGAATATGCGGTATCGATCAATCGAATGTTCGGTACCGATCAATCGAATGTGCGGTACCGATCAATCGAATGTTTGGTATCGTTAAGTCGAATGTGCGATACCGATCAATAGAATGTGAGGTATCGATCAATCGAATGTGCGGTATCGATCAATCGAATATGCGGTATCGATCAATCGAATGTTCGGTACCGACCAATCGAATGTGCGGTACCGATCAATCGAATGTGCGATATCGTTAAATCGAATGTGCGATACCGATCAATCGAATGTGCGTTATCGATCAATCGAATGTGTGGTACCGATGAATCGAATGTGCGGTATCGATCAATCGAATGTGCGATACCGATCAATCGAATGTGCGGTATCGATCAATCGAATGTTCTGTACCAATCAATCGAATGTGCGGTACCGTTCAATCGAATGTTCCGTACCGATCAATCGAATGTGCAGTATCGATCAACCAAATATGCGGTATCGATCAATCGAAAGTGCGATACCGATCAATCGATTGTTCGGTAAAGATCAATCGAATGTTCGGTACCGATCAATCGAATGTGCAGTACCAATCAATCGAATGTGCGGTACCGATATATAGAATGTGCGGTATCGATCAATCGAATGTGCGGTACCGTTCAATCGAATGTTCCCTACCGATCAATCGAATGTTTGGTATCGTTAAATCGAATGTGCGGTACCGATCAATGGAATGTTGAGTATCGATCAATGGAATGTTCGGTTCCGATCAATCGAATGTTCCGTACCGATCAATCGAATGTGCGGTTCCGATCAATCGAATATGCGGTATCGATCAATCGAATGTTCGGTACCGACCAATCGAATGTGCGGTACCGATCAATCGAATGTGCGGTATAGTTAAATCGAATGTGCGATACCGATGAATCGAATGTGTGGTACCGATGAATCGAATGTGCGGTATCGTTAAATCGAATGTGCGATACCGATCAATCGAATGTGCGGTACCGATCAATCGAATGTGCGGTACCGATCAATGGAAAGTTTGGTATCGTTAAATCGAATGTGCGGTACCGTTAGTTCGAATGTGCGGTTCCGATCAATCGATTGTGCGGTAAAGATCATTCGAATGTTCGGTACCGATCAATCGAATGTGCGGTACCAATCAATCGAATGTGCGGTACCGATCTATAGAATGTGCGTTACCGTTCAAACGAATTTGCCTTGCCCATCAATCGAATATGCGATACCGATCAATCGATTGTTCGGTGAGGATCAATCGAATGTGCGATACCGATCAATCGAATGTGCGGTATCGATCAATCGAATGTGCGGTATCGATCAATCGAATGTTCTGTACCAATCAATCGAATGTGCGGTACCGTTCAATCGAATGTTCCGTACCGATCAATCGAATGTTTGGTATCGTTAAATCGAATGTGTGGTACCGATCAATGGAATGTTGAGTATCGATCAATGGAATGTTCGGTTCCGATAAATCGAATGTTCCGTACCGATCAATCGAATGTGCGGTATCGATCAATCGAATATGCGGTATCGATCAATCGAATGTTCGGTACCGACCAATCGAATGTGCGGTACCGATCAATCGAATGTGCGGTATAGTTAAATCGAATGTGCGATACCGATCAATCGAATGTGCGGTATCGATCAATCGAATGTGTGGTACCGATCAATCGAATGTGCGGTATCGTTAAATCGAATGTGCGATACCGATCAATCGAATGTGCGGTATCGATCAATCGAATGTGCGGTATCGATCAATCGAATGGGCGGTATCGATCAATCGAATGTTCCGTACCGATCAATCGAATGTGCGGTACCGTTCAATCGAATGTTCCGTACCGATCAATCGAATGTTCCGTACCGATCAATCGAATGTGCGGTATCGATCAATCGAATATGCGGTATCGATCAATCGAATGTTCGGTACCGATGAATCGAATGTGCGGTACCGATCAATCGAATGTGCAGTATCGATCAATCAAGTATGCGGTATCGATCAATCGAAAGTGCGATACCGATCAATCGATTGTTCGGTAAAGATCATTCGAATGTTCGGTACCGATCAATCGAATGTGCAGTACCAATCAATCGAATGTGCGGTACCGATCTATAGAATGTGCGGTATCGATCAATCGAATGTGCGGTACCGATCAATCGAATGTTCCGTACCGATCAATCGAATGTTTGGTATCCTTAAATCGAATGTGCGGTACCGATCAATGGAATGTTGAGTATCGATCAATGGAATGTTCGGTTCCGATACATCCAATGATCCGTACCGATCAATCGAATGTGCGGTATCGATCAATCGAATATTCGGTATCGATCAATCGAATGTTCGGTACCGACCAATCGAATGTGCGGTACCAATCAATCGAATGTGCGGTACCGATCTATAGAATGTGCGTTACCGTTCAATCGAATTTGCCTTGCCCATCAATCGAATATGCGATACCGATCAATCGATTGTTCGGTGAGGATCAATCGAATGTGCGATACCGATAAATCGAATGTGCGGTATCGATTAATCGAATGTGCGGTATCGATCAATCGAATGTTCTGTACCAATCAATCGAATGTGCGGTACCGTTCAATCGAATGTTCCGTACCGATCAATCGAATGTTTGGTATCGTTAAATCGAATGTGTGGTACCGATCAATGGAATGTTGAGTATCGATCAATGGAATGTTCGGTTCCGATAAATCGAATGTTCAGTACCGATCAATCGAATGTGCGGTATCGATCAATCGAATATGCGGTATCGATCAATCGAATGTTCGGTACCGACCAATCGAATGTGCGGTACCGATCAATCGAATGTGCGGTATAGTTAAATCGAATGTGCGATACCGATCAATCGAATGTGCGGTATCGATCAATCGAATATGTGGTACCGATCAATCGAATGTGCGGTATCGTTAAATCGAATGTGCGATACCGATCAATCGAATGTGCGGTATCGATCAATCGAATGTGCGGTATCGATCAATCGAATGGGCGGTATCGATCAATCGAATGTTCCGTACCGATCAATCGAATGTGCGGTACCGTTCAATCGAATGTTCCGTACCGATCAATCGAATGTTCCGTACCGATCAATCGAATGTGCGGTATCGATCAATCGAATATGCGGTATCGATCAATCGAATGTTCGGTACCGATCAATCGAATGTGCGGTACCGATCAATCGAATGTGCAGTATCGATCAATCAAGTATGCGGTATCGATCAATCGAAAGTGCGATACCGATCAATCGATTGTTCGGTAAAGATCATTCGAATGTTCGGTACCGATCAATCGAATGTGCAGTACCAATCAATCGAATGTGCGGTACCGATCTATAGAATGTGCGGTATCGATCAATCGAATGTGCGGTACCGATCAATCGAATGTTCCGTACCGATCAATCGAATGTTTGGTATCCTTAAATCGAATGTGCGGTACCGATCAATGGAATGTTGAGTATCGATCAATGGAATGTTCGGTTCCGATACATCCAATGATCCGTACCGATCAATCGAATGTGCGGTATCGATCAATCGAATATGCGGTATCGATCAATCGAATGTTCGGTACCGACCAATCGAATGTGCGGTTCCGATCAATCGAATGTGCGGTATCGTTAATTCGAATGTGCGTTACCGATCAATCGAATGTGCGGTATCGATCAATCGAATGTGTGGTACCGATGAATCGAATGTGCGGTATCGTTAAATCGAATGTGCGATACCGATCTATCGAATGTCAAGTATCGATCAATCGAATGTGCGGTATGGATCAATCGAATGTTCCGTACCGATCAATCGAATGTGCGGTACCGTTCAATCGAATGTTCCGTACCGATCAATCGAATGTTTGGTATCGTTAAATCGAATGTTTGGTATCGATCAATCGAATGTGCGGTACCGATCAATCGAATGTGCGGTACCGATCAATCGAATATTCCGTACCGATCAATCGAATGTGCGGTACCGTTCAATCGAATGTTCCCTACCGATCAATCGAATGTTTGGTATCGTTAAGTCGAATGTGGGGTACCGATCAATGGAATGTTGAGTATCGATCAATGGAATGTTCGGTTCCGTTCAATCGAATGTTCCGTACCGATCAATCGAATGTTTGGTATCGATCAATCGAATGTTTGGTATCGATCAATCGAATGTGCGGTACCGATCAATCGAATGTGCGGTACCGATGAATCGAATGTGCGGTATCGATCAATCGAATGTGCGATACCGATGAATCGAATGTGCGGTACCGATAAATCGAATGTGCGGTACCGATCAATGGAATGTTTGGTATCGTTAAATCGAATGTGCGGTACCGTTAGTTCGAACGTGCGGTTCCGATCAATCGATTGTGCGGTAAAGATCATTCGAATGTTCGGTACCGATCAATCGAATGAGCGGTACCGATCTATAGAATGTGCGTTACCGTTCAAACGAATGTGCCTTGCCGATGAATCGAATGTGCGGTACCGATCAATCGAATGCTCGGTACCGATCTATCGAATGTTCCGTACCGATCAATCGAATGTTTGGTATCGTTAAATCGAATGTGCGGTACCGATCAATCGAATGTGAGTATCGAACTATCGAATGTGCGATACCGATCAATCGAATGTGCGGTACCGATCAATCGAATGTGCGGTATCGTTAAATCGAATGTGCGATACCGATCAATCGAATGTGCGGTATCGATCAATCGAATGTGCGGTATCGATCAATCGAATGTGCGGTATCGATCAATCGAATGTTCTGTAACAATCAATCGAATGTGCGGTACCGTTCAATCGAATGTTCCGTACCGATCAATCGAATGTGCAATATCGATCAATCAAATATGCGGTATCGATCAATCGAAAGTGCGATACCGATCAATCGAGTGTTCGGTAAAGATCAATCTAATGTTCGGTACCGATCAATCGAATGTGCAGTACCAATCAATCGAATGTCCGGTACCGATCTATAGAATGTGCGTTACCGGTCAATCGAACGTGCGGTACCGATCTATAGAATGTGCGTTACCGGTCAATCGAATGTGCCTTGCCGATCAATCGAATATGCGGTATCGATCAATCGAATGTTCGGTACCGATCAATCGAATGTGCGTACCGATCAATCGAATGTGCGGTATCGTTAAATCGAATGTGCGATACCGATCAATCGAATGTGAGGTATCGATGAATCGAATGTGCGGTATCGATCAATCGAAGATGCGGTATCGATCAATCGAATTTTCGGTACCGACCAATCGAATGTGCGGTACCGATCAATCGAATGTGCGGTATCGATCAATCGAATGTGTGGTACCGATGAATCGAATGTGCGGTATCGATCAATCGAATGTGCGATACCGATCAATCGAATGTGCGGTATCGATCAATCGAATGTGCGGTATCGACCAATCGAATGTTCTGTACCAATCAATCGAATGTGCGGTACCGTTCAATCGAATGTTCCGTACCGATCAATCGAATGTGCAGTATCGATCAATCAAATATGCGGTATCGATCAATCGAAAGTGCGATACCGATCAATCGATTGTTCGGTAAAGATCAATCGAATGTTCGGTACCGATCAATCGAATGTGCAGTACCAATCAATCGAATGTTCGGTACCGATCAATCGAATGTTCGGTACCGATCTATCGAATGTTCCGTACCGATCAATCGAATGTTTGGTATCGTTAAATCGAATGTGCGGTACCGATCAATCGAATGTGAGTATCGATCTATCGAATGTGCGATACCGATCAATCGAATGTGCGGTACCGATCAATCGAATATTCCGTACCGATCAATCGAATGTGCGGTACCGTTCAATCGAATGTTCCGTACCGATCAATCGAATGTTTGGTATCGTTAAATCGAATGTTTGGTATCGATCAATCGAATGTGCGGTACCGATCAATCGAATGTGCGGTACCGATGAATCGAATGTGCGGTATCGATCAATCGAATGTGCGATACCGATGAATCGAATGTGCGGTACCGATAAATCGAATGTGCGGTACCGATCAATGGAATGTTTGGTATCGTTAAATCGAATGTGCGGTACCGTTAGTTCGAACGTGCGGTTCCGATCAATCGATTGTGCGGTAAAGATCATTCGAATGTGCGGTACCGATCCATCGAATGAGCGGTACCGATCTATAGAATGTGCGTTACCGTTCAAACGAATGTGCCTTGCCGATGAATCGAATGTGCGGTACCGATCAATCGAATGCTCGGTACCGATCTATCGAATGTTCCGTACCGATCAATCGAATGTTTGGTATCGTTAAATCGAATGTGCGGTACCGATCAATCGAGTGTGAGTATCGATCTATCGAATGTGCGATACCGATCAATCGAATGTGCGGTACCGATCAATCGAATGTGCGGTATCGTTAAATCGAATGTGCGATACCGATCAATCGAATGTGCGGTATCGATCAATCGAATGTGTGGTACCGATGAATCGAATGTTCGGTATCGATCAATCGAATGTGCGATACCGATCAATCGAATGTGCGGTATCGATCAATCGAATGTGCGGTATCGATCAATCGAATGTTCTGTACCAATCAATCGAATGTGCGGTACCGTTCAATCGAATGTTCCGTACCGATCAATCGAATGTGCAATATCGATCAATCGAATATGCGGTATCGATCAATCGAAAGTGCGATACCGATCAATCGAGTGTTCGGTAAAGATCAATCTAATGTTCGGTACCGATCAATCGAATGTGCAGTACCAATCAATCGAATGTGCGGTGCCGATCTATAAAATGTGCGTTACCGGTCAATCGAATGTGCGGTACCGATCTATAGAATGTGCGTTACCGGTCAATCGAATGTGCCTTGCCGATCAATCGAATATGCGGTATCGATCAATCGAATGTTCGGTACCGATCAATCGAATGTGCGTACCGATCAATCGAATGTGCGGTATCGTTAAATCGAATGTGCGATACCGATCAATCGAATGTGAGGTATCGATCAATCGAATGTGCGGTATCGATCAATCGAAGATGCGGTATCGATCAATCGAATGTTCGGTACCGACCAATCGAATGTGCGGTACCGATCAATCGAATGTGCGGTATCGATCAATCGAATGTGTGGTACCGATCAATCGAATGTGCGGTATCGATCAATCGAATGTGCGGTATCGACCAATCGAATGTTCTGTACCAATCAATCGAATGTGCGGTACCGTTCAATCGAATGTTCCGTACCGATCAATCGAATGTGCAGTATCGATCAATCAAATATGCGGTATCGATCAATCGAAAGTGCGATACCGATCAATCGATTGTTCGGTAAAGATCAATCGAATGTTCGGTACCGATCAATCGAATGTGCAGTACCAATCAATCGAATGTTCGGTACCGATCTATCGAATGTTCGGTACCGATCTATCGAATGTTCCGTACCGATCAATCGAATGTTTGGTATCGTTAAATCGAATGTGCGGTACCGATCAATCGAATGTGAGTATCGATCTATCGAATGTGCGATACCGATCAATCGAATGTGCGGTACCGATCAATCGAATATTCCGTACCGATCAATCGAATGTGCGGTACCGTTCAATCGAATGTTCCCTACCGATCAATCGAATGTTTGGTATCGTTAAATCGAATGTGGGGTACCGATCAATGGAATGTTGAGTATCGATCAATGGAATGTTCGGTTCCGATCAATCGAACGTTCCGTACCGATCAATCGAATGTGCGGTATCGATCAATCGAATATGCGGTATCGATCAATCGAATGTTCGGTACCGACCAATCGAATGGGCAGTACCGATCAATCGAATGTGCGGTATAGTTAAATCGAATGTGCGATACCGATCAATCGAATGTGCGGTATCAATCAATCGAATGTGTGGTACCGATGAATCGAATGTGCGGTATCGTTAAGTCGAATGTGCGATACCGATGAATCGAATGTGCGGTATCGATCAATCGAATGTGCGGTATCGTTCAATCGAATGTGCGGTATCGTTAAATCGAATGTGCGATACCGATCAATCGAATGTGCGGTAAATATCATTCGAATGTTCGGTACCGATCAATCGAATGTGCGGTACCGATCAATCGAATGTGTGGTATAGTTAAATCGAATGTGCGATACCGATGAATCGAATGTGTGGTACCGATGAATCGAATGTGCGGTATCGTTAAATCGAATGTGCGATACCGATCAATCGAATGTGCGGTATCGTTAAATCGAATGTGCGATACCGATCAATCGAATGTGCGGTATCGATCAATCGAATGTTTGGTACCGATGAATCGAATGTGCGGTATCGTTAAATCGAATGTGCGATACCGATCTATCGAATGTGCCGTATCGATCAATCGAATGTGCGGTATCGATCAATCGAATGTGCATTATCGTTAAATCGAATGTGTGATACCGATCAATCGAATGTGCGGTATCGATCAATCGAATGTTCCGTACCGATCAATCGAATGTGCGGTACCGTTCAATCGAATGTTCCGTACCGATCAATCGAATGTTTGGTATCGTTAAATCGAATGTTTGGTATCGATCAATCGAATGTGCGGTACCGATGAATCGAATGTGCGGTACCGATGAATCGAATGTGCGGTATCGATCAATCGAATGTGCGATACCGATGAATCGAATGTGCGGTACCGATAAATCGAATGTGCGGTACCGATCAATGGAATGTTTGGTATCGTTAAATCGAATGTGCGGTACCGTTAGTTCGAACGTGCGGTTCCGATCAATCGATTGTGCGGTAAAGATCATTCGAATGTTCGGTACCGATCAATGGAATGAGCGTTACCGATCTATAGAATGTGCGTTACCGTTCAAACGAATGTGCCTTGCCGATGAATCGAATGTGCGGTACCGATCAATCGAATGCTCGGTACCGATCTATCGAATGTTCCGTAAGGATCAATCGAATGTTTGGTATCGTTAAATCGAATGTGCGGTACCGATCAATCGAATGTGAGTATCGATCTATCGAATGTGCGATACCGATCAATCGAATGTGCGGTACCGATCAATCGAATGTGCGGTATCGTTAAATCGAATGTGCGATACCGATGAATCGAATGTGCGGTATCGATCAATCGAATGTGTGGTACCGATGAATCGAATGTTCGGTATCGATCAATCGAATGTGCGATACCGATCAATCGAATGTGCGGTATCGATCAATCGAATGTGCGGTATCGATCAATCGAATGTTCTGTAACAATCAATCGAATGTGCGGTACCGTTCAATCGAATGTTCCGTACCGATCAATCGAATGTGCAATATCGATCAATCAAATATGCGGTATCGATCAATCGAAAGTGCGATACCGATCAATCGATTGTTCGGTAAAGATCAATCTAATGTTCGGTACCGATCAATCGAATGTGCAGTACCAATCAATCGAATGTGCGGTACCGATCTATAGAATGTGCGTTACCGGTCAATCGAATGTGCGGTACCGATCTATAGAATGTGCGTTACCGGTCAATCGAATGTGCCTTGCCGATCAATCGAATATGCGGTATCGATCAATCGAATGTTCGGTACCGATCAATCGAATGTGCGGTACCGATCAATCGAATGTGCGGTATCGTTAAATCGAATGTGCGATACCGATCAATCGAATGTGAGGTATCGATCAATCGAATGTGCGGTATCGATCAATCGAAGATGCGGTATCGATCAATCGAATGTTTGGTACCGACCAATCGAATGTGCGGTACCGATCAATCGAATGTGCGGTATCGATCAGTCGAATGTGTGGTACCGATGAATCGAATGTGCGGTATCGATCAATCGAATGTGCGATACCGATCAATCGAATGTGCGGTATCGATCAATCGAATGTGCGGTATCGACCAATCGAATGTTCTGTACCAATCAATCGAATGTGCGGTACCGTTCAATCGAATGTTCCGTACCGATCAATCGAATGTGCGGTACCGATCAATCGAATATTCCGTACCGATCAATCGAATGTGCGGTACCGTTCAATCGAATGTTCCCTACCGATCAATCGAATGTTTGGTATCGTTAAATCGAATGTGGGGTACCGATCAATGGAATGTTGAGTATCGATCAATGGAATGTTCGGTTCCGATCAATCGAACGTTCCGTACCGATCAATCGAATGTGCGGTATCGATCAATCGAATATGCGGTATCGATCAATCGAATGTTCGGTACCGACCAATCGAATGGGCAGTACCGATCAATCGAATGTGCGGTATAGTTAAATCGAATGTGCGATACCGATCAATCGAATGTGCGGTATCAATCAATCGAATGTGTGGTACCAATGAATCGAATGTGCGGTATCGTTAAGTCGAATGTGCGATACCGATGAATCGAATGTGCGGTATCGATCAATCGAATGTGCGGTATCGTTCAATCGAATGTGCGGTATCGTTAAATCGAATGTGCGATACCGATCAATCGAATGTGCGGTAAAGATCATTCGAATGTTCGGTACCGATCAATCGAATGTGCGGTACCGATCAATCGAATGTGCGGTATAGTTAAATCGAATGTGCGATACCGATGAATCGAATGTGTGGTACCGATGAATCGAATGTGCGGTATCGTTAAATCGAATGTGCGATACCGATCAATCGAATGTGCGGTACCGATCAATCGAATGTGCGGTACCGATCAATGGAAAGTTTGGTATCGTTAAATCGAATGTGCGGTACCGTTAGTTCGAATGTGCGGTTCCGATCAATCGATTGTGCGGTAAAGATCATTCGAATGTTCGGTACCGATCAATCGAATGTGCGGTACCAATCAATCGAATGTGCGGTACCGATCTATAGAATGTGCGTTACCGTTCAAACGAATTTGCCTTGCCCATCAATCGAATATGCGATACCGATCAATCGATTGTTCGGTGAAGATCAATCGAATGTGCGATACCGATAAATCGAATATGCGGTATCGATCAATCGAATGTGCGGTATCGATCAATCGAATGTTCTGTACCAATCAATCGAATGTGCGGTACCGTTCAATCGAATGTTCCGTACCGATCAATCGAATGTTTGGTATCGTTAAATCGAATGTGTGGTACCGATTAATGGAATGTTGAGTATCGATCAATGGAATGTTCGGTTCCGATAAATCGAATGTTCCGTACCGATCAAACGAATGTGCGGTATCGATGAATCGAATATGCGTTACCGATCAATCGAATGTGCGGTATAGTTAAATCGAATGTGCGATACCGATCAATCGAATGTGCGGTATCGATCAATCGAATGTGTGGTACCGATGAATCGAATGTGCGGTATCGTTAAATCGAATGTGCGATACCGATCAATCGAATGTGCGGTATCGATCAATCGAATGTGCGGTATCGATCAATCGAATGGGCGTTATCGATCAATCGAATGTTCCGTACCGATCAATCGAATGTGCGGTACCGTTCAATCGAATGTTCCGTACCGATCAATCGAATGTTCCGTACCGATCAATCGAATGTGCGGTATCGATCAATCGAATATGCGGTATCGATCAATCGAATGTTCGGTACCGATCAATCGAATGTGCGGTACCGATCAATCGAATGTGCAGTATCGATCAATCAAGTATGCGGTATCGATCAATCGAAAGTGCGATACCGATCAATCGATTGTTCGGTAAAGATCATTCGAATGTTCGGTACCGATCAATCGAATGTGCGGTACCGATCAATCGAATGTTTGGTATCCTTAAATCGAATGTGCGGTACCGATCAATGGAATGTTGAGTATCGATCAATGGAATGTTCGGTTCCGATAAATCCAATGATCCGTACCGATCAATCGAATGTGCGGTATCGATGAATCGAATATGCGGTATCGATCAATCGAATGTTCGGTACCGACCAATCGAATGTGCGGTACCGATCAATCGAATGTGCGGTATCGTTAAATCGAATGTGCGATACCGATCAATCGAATGTGCGGTATCGATCAATCGAATGTGTGGTACCGATGAATCGAATGTGCGGTATCGTTAAATCGAATGTGCGATACCGATCTATCGAATGTGCCGTATCGATCAATCGAATGTGCGGTATCGATCAATCGAATGTGCGTTATCGTTAAATCGAATGTGTGATACCGATCAATCGAATGTGCGGTATCGATCAATCGAATGTTCCGTACCGATCAATCGAATGTGCGGTATCGTTAAATCGAATGTGCGGTACCGATCAATGGAATGTTGAGTATCGATCAATGGAATGTTCGGTTCCGATAAATCCAATGATCCGTACCGATCAATCGAATGTGCGGTATCGATGAATCGAATATGCGGTATCGATCAATCGAATGTTCGGTACCGACCAATGGAATGTGCGGTACCGATCAATCGAATGTGCGGTATCGTTAAATCGAATGTGCGATACCGATCAATCGAATGTGCGGTATCGATCAATCGAATGTGTGGTACCGATGAATCGAATGTGCGGTATCGTTAAATCGAATGTGCGATACCGATCTATCGAATGTGCCGTATCGATCAATCGAATGTGCGGTATCGATCAATCGAATGTGCGTTATCGTTAAATCGAATGTGTGATACCGATCAATCGAATGTGCGGTATCGATCAATCGAATGTTCCGTACCGATCAATCGAATGTGCGGTACCGTTCAATCGAATGTTCCGTACCGATCAATCGAATGTTTGGTATCGTTAAATCGAATGTTTGGTATCGATCAATCGAATGTGCGGTACCGATCAATCGAATGTGCGGTACCGATGAATCGAATGTGCGGTATCGATCAATCGAATGTGCGATACCGATGAATGGAATGTGCGGTACCGATAAATCGAATGTGCGGTACCGATCAATGGAATGTTTGGTATCGTTAAATCGAATGTGCGGTACCGTTAGTTCGAACGTGCGGTTCCGATCAATCGATTGTGCGGTAAAGATCATTCGAATGTTCGGTACCGATCAATGGAATGAGCGGTACCGATCTATAGAATGTGCGTTACCGTTCAAACGAATGTGCCTTGCCGATGAATCGAATGTGCGGTACCGATCAATCGAATGCTCGGTACCGATCTATCGAATGTTCCGTACCGATCAATCGAATGTTTGGTATCGTTAAATCGAATGTGCGGTACCGATCAATCGAATGTGAGTATCGATCTATCGAATGTGCGATACCTATCAATCGAATGTGCGGTACCGATCAATCGAATGTGCGGTATCGTTAAATCGAATGTGCGATACCGATCAATCGAATGTGCGGTATCGATCAATCGAATGTGTGGTACCGATGAATCGAATGTGCGGTATCGATCAATCGAATGTGCGATACCGATCAATCGAATGTGCGGTATCGATCAATCGAATGTGCGGTATCGATCAATCGAATGTTCTGTACCAATCAATCGAATGTGCGGTACCGTTCAATCGAATGTTCCGTACCGATCAATCGAATGTGCAATATCGATCAATCGAATGTTCCCTACCGATCAATCGAATGTTTGGTATCGTTAAATAGAATGTGGGGTACCGATCAATGGAATGTTCGGTACCGATCAATCGAATGTGCGGTACCGATCAATCGAATGTGCGGTATCATTCAATCGAATGTGCGATACCGATCAATCGAATGTGAGGTATCGATCAATCGAATGTGCGGTATCGATCAATCGAAGATGCGGTATCGATCAATCGAATGTTCGGTACCGACCAATCGAATGTGCGGTACCGATGAATCGAATGTGCGGTATCGATCAATCGAATGTGTGGTACCGATGAATCGAATGTGCGGTATCGATCAATCGAATGTGCGATACCGATCAATCGAATGTGCGGTATCGATCAATCGAATGTGCCGTATCGACCAATCGAATGTTCTGTACCAATCAATCGAATGTGCGGTACCGTTCAATCGAATGTTCCGTACCGATCAATCGAATGTGCAGTATCGATCAATCAAATATGCGTTATCGATCAATCGAAAGTGCGATACCGATCAATCGATTGTTCGGTAAAGATCAATCGAATGTTCGGTACCGATCAATCGAATGTGCAGTACCAATCAATCGAATGTTCGGTACCGATCTATCGAATGTTCGGTACCGATCTATCGAATGTTCCGTACCGATCAATCGAATGTTTGGTATCGTTAAATCGAATGTGCGGTACCGATCAATCGAATGTGAGTATCGATCTATCGAATGTGCGATACCGATCAATCGAATGTGCGGTACCGATCAATCGAATATTCCGTACCGATCAATCGAATGTGCGGTACCGTTCAATCGAATGTTCCCTACCGATCAATCGAATGTTTGGTATCGTTAAATCGAATGTGGGGTACCGATCAATGGAATGTTGAGTATCGATCAATGGAATGTTCGGTTCCGATCAATCGAACGTTCCGTACCGATCAATCGAATGTGCGGTATCGATCAATCGAATATGCGGTATCGATCAATCGAATGTTCGGTACCGACCAATCGAATGGGCGGTACCGATCAATCGAATGTGCGGTATCGATCAATCGAATGTGCGATACCGATGAATCGAATGTGCGGTATCAATCAATCGAATGTGTGGTACCGATGAATCGAATGTGCGGTATCGTTAAGTCGAATGTGCGATACCGATGAATCGAATGTGCGGTATCGATCAATCGAATGTGCGGTATCGTTCAATCGAATGTGCGGTATCGTTAAATCGAATGTGCGATACCGATCAATCGAATGTGCGGTAAAGATCATTCGAATGTTCGGTACCGATCAATCGAATGTGCGGTACCAATCAATCGAATGAGCGGTACCGATCTATAGAATGTGCGTTACCGTTCAAACGAATGTGCCTTGCCGATCAATCGAATGTGCGGTACCGATCAATCGAATGCTCGGTACCGATCAATCGAATGTTCCGTACCGATCAATCGAATGTTTGGTATCGTTAAATCGAATGTGCGGTACCGATCAATCGAATGTGAGTATCGATCTATCGAATGTGCGATACCGATCAATCGAATGTGCGGTACCGATCAATCGAATGTTCCGTACCGATCAATCGAATGTGCGGTACCGTTCAATCGAATGTTCCCTACCGATCAATCGAATGTTTGGTATCGTTAAATCGAATGTGCGGTACCGATCAATGGAATGTTGAGTATCGATCAATGGAATGTTCGGTTCCGATAAATCGAATGTTCCGTACCGATCAATCGAATGTGCGGTATCGATCAATCGAATATGCGGTATCGATCAATCGAATGTTCGGTATCGATCAATCGAATGTTCGGTACCGTTCAATCGAATGCTCGGTACCGATCAATCGAATGTGCAGTATCGATCAATCAAATATGCGGTATCGATCAATCGAAAGTGCGATACCGATCAATCGATTGTTCGGTAAAGATCAATCGAATGTTCGGTACCGATCAATCGAATGTGCAGTACCAATCAATCGAATGGGCGGTACCGATCTATCGAATGTTCCGTACCGATCAATCGAATGTTTGGTATCGTTAAATCGAATGTGCGGTACCGATCAATCGAATGTTCCGTACCGATCAATCGAATGTTCCCTACCGATCAATCGAATGTTTGGTATCGTGAAATCGAATGTGCGGTACCGATCAATCGAATGTGCGGTACCGTTCAATCGAATGTTCGGTTCCGATAAATCGAATGTTTGGTATCGTTAAATCGAATGTGCGGTACCGATCAATGGAATGTTGAGTATCGATCAATGGAATGTTCGGTTCCGATAAATCGAATGTTCCGTACCGATCAATCGAATGTGCGGTATCGATCAATCGAATATGCGGTATCGATCAATCGAATGTTCGGTATCGATCAATCGAATGTTCGGTACCGTTCAATCGAATGTTCGGTACCGATCAATCGAATGTGCAGTATCGATCAATCAAATATGCGGTATCGATCAATCGAAAGTGCGATACCGATCAATCGATTGTTCGGTAAAGATCAATCGAATGTTCGGTACCGATCTATCGAATGTGCAGTACCAATCAATCGAATGGGCGGTACCGATCTATAGAATGTGCGTTACCGGTCAATCGAATGTGGCTTGCCGATCAATCGAGTGTGCGGTACCGATCAATCGAATGTTCGGTACCGATCTATCGAATGTTCCGTACCGATCAATCGAATGTTTGGTATCGTTAAATCGAATGTGCGGTACCGATCAATGGAATGTTGAGTATCGATCAATGGAATGTGCGGTATCGATCAATCGAATATGCGGTATCGATCAATCGAATGTTCGGTACCGACCAATCGAATGTGCGGTACCGATCAATCGAATGTGTGGTACCGATGAATCGAATGTGCGGTATCGTTAAATCGAATGTGCGATACCGATCAATCGAATGTGCCGTATCGATCAATCGAATGTGCGGTATCGATCAATCGAATGTGCGGTATCGTTAAATCGAATGTGTGATACCGATCAATCGAATGTGCGGTATCGATCAATCGAATGTTCCGTACCGATCAATCGAATGTGCGGTACCGTTCAATCGAATGTTCTGTACCGATCAATCGAATGTTTGGTATCGTTAAATCGAATGTTTGGTATCGATCAATCGAATGTGCGGTACCGATCAATCGAATGTGCGGTACCGATGAGTCGAATGTGCGGTATCGATCAATCGAATGTGCGATCCCGATGAATCGAATGTGCGGTACCGATAAATCGAATGTGCGGTACCGATCAATGGAATGTTTGGTATCGTTAAATCGAATGTGCGGTACCGTTAGTTCGAACGTGCGGTTCCGATCAATCGATTGTGCGGTAAAGATCATTCGAATGTTCGGTACCGATCAATCGAATGAGCGGTACCGATCTATAGAATGTGCGTTACCGTTCAAACGAATGTGCCTTGCCGATGAATCGAATGTGCGGTACCGATCAATCGAATGCTCGGTACCGATCTATCGAATGTTCCGTACCGATCTATCGAATGTTTGGTATCCTTAAATCGAATGTGCGGTACCGATTAATCGAATGTGAGTATCGATCTATCGAATGTGCGATACCGATCAACCGAATGTGCGGTACCGATCAATCGAATGTGCGGTATCGTTAAATCGAATGTGCGATACCGATGAATCGAATGTGCGGTATCGATCAATCGAATGTGTGGTACCGATGAATCGAATGTGTGGTATCGATCAATCGAATGTGCGATACCGATCAATCGAATGTGCGGTATCGATCAATCGAATGTGCGGTATCGATCAATCGAATGTTCTGTACCAATCAATCGAATGTGCGGTACCGTTCAATCGAATGTTCCGTACCGATCAATCGAATGTGCAATATCGATCAATCAAATATGCGGTATCGATCAATCGAAAGTGCGATACCGATCAATCGATTGTTTTGTAAAGATCAATCTAATGTTCGGTACCGATCAATCGAATGTGCAGTACCGATCAATCGAATGTGCGGTACCGATCTATAGAATGTGCGTTACCGGTCAATCGAATGTGCCTTGCCGATCAATCGAGTGTGCGGTACCGATCAATCGAATGTTCGGTACCGATCTATCGAATGTTCGGTACCGATCTATCGAATGTTCCGTACCGATCAATCGAATGTTTGGTATCGTTAAATCGAATGTGCGGTACCGATCAATCGAATGTGAGTATCGATCTATCGAATGTGCGATACCGATCAATCGAATGTGCGGTACCGATCAGTCGAATATTCCGTACCGATCATTCGAATGTGCGGTACCGTTCAATCGAATGTTCCCTACCGATCAATCGAATGTTTGGTATCGTTAAATCGAATGTGGGGTACCGATCAATGGAATGTTGAGTATCGATCAATGGAATGTTCGGTTCCGATCAATCGAATGTTCCGTACCGATCAATCGAATGTGCGGTATCGATCAATCGAATATGCGGTATCGATCAATCGAATGTTCGGTACCGACCAATCGAATGGGCGGTACCGATCAATCGAATGTGCGGTATAGTTAAATCGAATGTGCGATACCGATGAATCGAATGTGCGGTATCAATCAATCGAATGTGTGGTACCGATGAATCGAATGTGCGGTATCGTTAAGTCGAATGTGCGATACCGATCAATCGAATGTGCGGTATCGATCAATCGAATGTGCGGTATCGTTCAATCGAATGTGCGGTATCGTTAAATCGAATGTGCGATACCGATCAATCGAATGTGCGGTAAAGGTCATTCGAATGTTCGGTACCGATCAATCGAATGTGCGGTACCAATCAATCGAATGAGCGGTACCGATCTATAGAATGTGCGTTACCGTTCAAACGAATGTGCCTTGCCGATCAATCGAATGTGCGGTACCGATCAATCGAATGCTCGGTACCGATCAATCGAATGTTCCGTACCGATCAATCGAATGTTTGGTATCGTTAAATCGAATGTGCGGTACCGATCAATCGAATGTGAGTATCGATCTATCGAATGTGCGATACCGATCAATCGAATGTGCGGTACCGATCAATCGAATGTTCCGTACCGATTAATCGAATGTGCGGTACCGTTCAATCGAATGTTCCCTACCGATCAATCGAATGTTTGGTATCGTTAAATCGAATGTGCGGTACCGATCAATGGAATGTTGAGTATCGATCAATGGAATGTTCGGTTCCGATAAATCGAATGTTCCGTACCGATCAATCGAATGTGCGGTATCGATCAATCGAATATGCGGTATCGATCAATCGAATGTTCGGTACCGATCAATCGAATGTGCGGTATCGATCAATCGAATATGCGGTATCGATCAATCGAATGTTCGGTACCGATCAATCGAATGTGCGGTACCGGTCAATCGAATGTGCGGTATCGTTAAATCGAATGTGCGATACCGATCAATCGAATGTGAGGTATCGATCAATCGAATGTGCGGTATCGATCAATCGAAGATGCGGTATCGATCAATCGAATGTTCGGTACCGACCAATCGAATGTGCGGTACCGATCAATCGAATGAGCGGTATCGCTAAATCGAATGTGCGATACCGATCAATCGAATGTGCGGTATCGATCAATCGAATGTGTGGTACCGATGAATCGAATGTGCGGTATCGATCAATCGAATGTGCTATACCGATCAATCGAATGTGCGGTATCGATCAATCGAATGTGCGGTATCGATCAATCGAATGTTCTGTACCAATCAATCGAATGTGCGGTACCGATCAATCGAATGTGCAGTATCGATCAATCAAATATGCGGTATCGATCAATCGAAAGTGCGATACCGATCAATCGATTGTTCGGTAAAGATCAATCGAATGTTCGGTACCGATCAATCGAATGTGCAGTACCAATCAATCGAATGGGCGGTACCGATCTATAGAATGTGCGTTACCGGTCAATCGAATGTGGCTTGCCGATCAATCGAGTGTGCGGTACCGATCAATCGAATGTTCGGTACCGATCTATCGAATGTTCCGTACCGATCAATCGAATGTTTGGTATCGTTAAATCGAATGTACGGTACCGATCAATCGAATGTGAGTATCGATCTATCGAATGTGCGATACCGATAAATCGAATGTGCGGTACCGATCAATCGAATGTTCCGTACCGATCAATCGAATGTTCCCTACCGATCAATCGAATGTTTGGTATCGTTAAATCGAATGTGCGGTACCGATCAATGGAATGTTGAGTATCGATCAATGGAATGTTCGGTTCCGATAAATCGAATGTTCCGTACCGATCAATCGAATGTGCGGTATCGATCAATCGAATATGCGGTATCGATCAATCGAATGTTCGGTACCGACCAATCGAATGTGCGGTACCGATCAATCGAATGTGCGGTATAGTTAAATCGAATGTGCGATACCGATCAATCGAATGTGCGGTATCGATCAATCGAATGTGCGATATCGATCAATCGAATGTGTGGTACCGATGAATCGAATGTGCGGTATCGATCAATCGAATGTGCGATACCGATCAATCGAATGTGCGGTATCGATCAATCGAATGTGCGGTATCGACCAATCGAATGTTCTGTACCAATCAATCGAATGTGCGGTACCGTTCAATCGAATGTTCCGTACCGATCAATCGAATGTGCAGTATCGATCAATCAAATATGCGGTATCGATCAATCGAAAGTGCGATACCGATCAATCGATTGTTCGGTAAAGATCAATCGAATGTTCGGTACCGATCAATCGAATGTGCAGTACCAATCAATCGAATGTTCGGTACCGATCTATCGAATGTTCGGTACCGATCTATCGAATGTTCCGTACCGATCAATCGAATGTTTGGTATCGTTAAATCGAATGTGCGGTACCGATCAATCGAATGTGAGTATCGATCTATCGAATGTGCGATACCGATCAATCGAATGTGCGGTACCGATCAATCGAATATTCCGTACCGATCAATCGAATGTGCGGTACCGTTCAATCGAATGTTCCCTACCGATCAATCGAATGTTTGGTATCGTTAAATCGAATGTGGGGTACCGATCAATGGAATGTTGAGTATCGATCAATGGAATGTTCGGTTCCGATCAATCGAACGTTCCGTACCGATCAATCGAATGTGCGGTATCGATCAATCGAATATGCGGTATCGATCAATCGAATGTTCGGTACCGACCAATCGAATGGGCGGTACCGATCAATCGAATGTGCGGTATAGTTAAATCGAATGTGCGATACCGATCAATCGAATGTGCGGTATCAATCAAACGAATGTGTGGTACCGATCAATCGAATGTGCGGTATCGTTCAATCGAATGTGCGGTATCGTTAAATCGAATGTGCGATACCGATCAATCGAATGTGCGGTAAAGATCATTCGAATGTTCGGTACCGATCAATCGAATGTGCGGTACCAATCAATCGAATGAGCGGTACCGATCTATAGAATGTGCGTTACCGTTCAAACGAATGTGCCTTGCCGATCAATCGAATGTGCGGTACCGATCAATCGAATGCTCGGTACCGATCAATCGAATGTTCCGTACCGATCAATCGAATGTTTGGTATCGTTAAATCGAATGTGCGGTACCGATCAATCGAATGTGAGTATCGATCTATCGAATGTGCGATACCGATCAATCGAATGTGCGGTACCGATCAATCGAATGTTCCGTACCGATCAATCGAATGTGCGGTACCGTTCAATCGAATGTTCCCTACCGATCAATCGAATGTTTGGTATCGTTAAATCGAATGTGCGGTACCGATCAATGGAATGTTGAGTATCGATCAATGGAATGTTCGGTTCCGATAAATCGAATGTGCGGTATCGATCAATCGAATGTGCGGTATCGATCAATCGAATATGCGGTATCGATCAATCGAATGTTCGGTACCGATCAATCGAATGTGCGGTACCGGTCAATCGAATGTGCGGTATCGTTAAATCGAATGTACGATACCGATCAATCGAATGTGAGGTATCGATCAATCGAATGTGCGGTATCGATCAATCGAAGATGCGGTATCGATCAATCGAATGTTCGGTACCGACCAATCGAATGTGCGGTACCGATCAATCGAATGAGCGGTATCGTTAAATCGAATGTGCGATACCGATCAATCGAATGCGCGGTATCGATCAATCGAATGTGTGGTACCGATGAATCGAATGTGCGGTATCGATCAATCGAATGTGCTATACCGATCAATCGAATGTGCGGTATCGATCAATCGAATGTGCGGTATCGATCAATCGAATGTTCTGTACCAATCAATCGAATGTGCGGTACCGTTCAATCGAATGTTCGGTACCGATCAATCGAATGTGCAGTATCGATCAATCAAATATGCGGTATCGATCAATCGAAAGTGCGATACCGATCAATCGATTGTTCGGTAAAGATCAATCGAATGTTCGGTACCGATCAATCGAATGTGCAGTACCAATCAATCGAATGGGCGGTACCGATCAATCGAATGTGCGTTACCGGTCAATCGAATGTGGCTTGCCGATCAATCGAGTGTGCGGTACCGATCAATCGAATGTTCGGTACCGATCTATCGAATGTTCCGTACCGATCAATCGAATGTTTGGTATCGTTAAATCGAATGTGCGGTACCGATCAATCGAATGTGAGTATCGATCTATCGAATGTGCGATACCGATCAATCGAATGTGCGGTACCGATCAATCGAATGTGCGGTATCGTTAAATCGAATGTGCGATACCGATCAATGGAATGTGCAGTATCGATCAATCAAATATGCGGTATCGATCAATCGAAAGTGCGATACCGATCAATCGATTGTTCGGTAAAGATCAATCGAATGTTCGGTACCGATCAATCGAATGTGCAGTACCAATCAATCGAATGGGCGGTACCGATCAATCGAATGTGCGTTACCGGTCAATCGAATGTGGCTTGCCGATCAATCGAGTGTGCGGTACCGATCAATCGAATGTTCGGTACCGATCTATCGAATGTTCCGTACCGATCAATCGAATGTTTGGTATCGTTAAATCGAATGTGCGGTACCGATCAATCGAATGTGAGTATCGATCTATCGAATGTGCGATACCGATCAATCGAATGTGCGGTACCGATCAATCGAATGTGCGGTATCGTTAAATCGAATGTGCGATACCGATCAATGGAATGTGGGGGTATCGATCAATCGAATGTGTGGTACCGAAGAATCGAATGTGCGGTATCGATCAATCGAATGTGCGATACCGATCAATCGAATGTGCGGTATCGATCAATCGAATGTGCGGTATCGATCAATCGAATGTTCTGTACCAATCAATCGAATGTGCGGTACCGTTCAATCGAATGTTCCGTACCGATCAATCGAATGTGCAATATCGATCAATCAAATATGCGGTATCGATCAATCGAAAGTGCGATACCGATCAATCGATTGTTTTGTAAAGATCAATCTAATGTTCGGTACCGATCAATCGAATGTGCAGTACCAATCAATCGAATGTGCGGTACCGATCTATAGAATGTGCGTTACCGGTCAATCGAATGTGCGGTACCGATCTATAGAATGTGCGTTACCGGTAAATCGAATGTGCCTTGCCGATCAATCGAATATGCGGTATCGATCAATCGAATGTTCGGTACCGATCAATCGAATGTGCGTTACCGATCAATCGAATGTGCGGTATCGTTAAATCGAATGTGCGATACCGATCAATCGAATGTGAGGTATCGATCAATCGAATGTGCGGTATCGATCAATCGAAGATGCGGTATCGATCAATCGAATGTTCGGTACCGACCAATCGAATGTGCGGTACCGAACAATCGAATGTGCGGTATCGATGAATCGAATGTGTGGTACCGATGAATCGAATGTGCGGTATCAATCAATCGAATGTGCGATACCGATCAATCGAATGTGCGGGATCGATCAATCGAATGTGCGGTATCGACCAATCGAATGTTCTGTACCAATCAATCGAATGTGCGGTACCGTTCAATCGAATGTTCCGTACCGATCAATCGAATGTGCAGTATCGATTAATCAAATATGCGGTATCGATCAATCGAAAGTGCGATACCGATCAATCGATTGTTCGGTAAAGATCAATCGAATGTTCGGTACCGATCAATCGAATGTGCAGTACCGATCAATCGAATGTGCGGTACCGATCTATAGAATGTGCGTTACCGGTCAATCGAATGTGCCTTGCCGATCAATCGAGTGTGCGGTACCGATCAATCGAATGTTCGGTACCGATCTATCGAATGTTCGGTACCGATCTATCGAATGTTCCGTACCGATCAATCGAATGTTTGGTATCGTTAAATCGAATGTGCGGTACCGATCAATCGAATGTGAGTATCGATCTATCGAATGTGCGATACCGATCAATCGAATGTGCGGTACCGATCAATCGAATATTCCGTACCGATCAATCGAATGTGCGGTACCGTTCAATCGAATGTTCCTTACCGATCAATCGAATGTTTGGTATCGTTCAATCGAATGTGGGGTACCGATCAATGGAATGTTGAGTATCGATTAATGGAATGTTCGGTTCCGATCAATCGAATGTTCCGTACCGATCAATCGAATGTGCGGTATCGATCAATCGAATATGCGGTATCGATCAATCGAATGTTCGGTACCGACCAATCGAATGGGCGGTACCGATCAATCGAATGTGCGGTATAGTTAAATCGAATGTGCGATACCGATCAATCGAATGTGCGGTATCAATCAATCGAATGTGTGGTAGAGATGAATCGAATGTGCGGTATCAATAAGTCGAATGTGCGATACCGATGAACCGAATGTGCGGTATCGATCAATCGAATGTGCGGTATCGTTCAATCGAATGTGCGGTATCGTTAAATCGAATGTGCGATACCGATCAATCGAATGTGCGGTAAAGATCATTCGAATGTTCGGTACCGATCAATCGAATGTGCGGTACCAATCAATCGAATGAGCGGTACCGATCTATAGAATGTGCGTTACCGTTCAAACGAATGTGCCTTGCCGATCAATCGAAAGTGCGGTACCGATCAATCGAATGCTCGGTACCGATCAATCGAATGTTCCGTACCGATCAATCGAATGTTTGGTATCGTTAAATCGAATGTGCGGTACCGATCAATCGAATGTGAGTATCGATCTATCGAATGTGCGATACCGATCAATCGAATGTGCGGTACCGATCAATCGAATGTTCCGTACCGATTAATCGAATGTGCGGTACCGTTCAATCGAATGTTCCCTACCGATCAATCGAATGTTTGGTATCGTTAAATCGAATGTGCGGTACCGATCAATGCAATGTTGAGTATCGATCAATGGAATGTTCGGTTCCGATAAATCGAATGTTCCGTACCGATCAATCGAATGTGCGGTATCGATCAATCGAATATGCGGTATCGATCAATCGAATGTTCGGTACCGATCAATCGAATGTGCGGTACCGGTCAATCGAATGTGCGGTATCGTTAAATCGAATGTGCGATACCGATCAATCGAATGTGAGGTATCGATCAATCGAATGTGCGGTATCGATCAATCGAAGATGCGGTATCGATCAATCGAATGTTCGGTACCGACCAATCGAATGTGCGGTACCGATCAATCGAATGAGCGGTATCGCTAAATCGAATGTGCGATACCGATGAATCGAATGTGCGGTATCGATCAATCGAATGTGTGGTACCGATGAATCGAATGTGCGGTATCGATCAATCGAATGTGCTATACCGATCAATCGAATGTGCGGTATCGATCAATCGAATGTGCGGTATCGATCAATCGAATGTTCTGTACCAATCAATCGAATGTGCGGTACCGATCAATCGAATGTGCAGTATCGATCAATCAAATATGCGGTATCGATCAATCGAAAGTGCGATACCGATCAATCGATTGTTCGGTAAAGATCAATCGAATGTTCGGTACCGATCAATCGAATGTGCAGTACCGATCAATCGAATGTGCGGTACCGATCTATAGATTGTGCGTTACCGGTCAATCGAATGTGCCTTGCCGATCAATCGAGTGTGCGGTACCGATCAATCGAATGTTCGGTACCGATCTATCGAATGTTCGGTACCGATCTATCGAATGTTCCGTACCGATCAATCGAATGTTTGGTATCGTTAAATCGAATGTGCGGTACCGATCAATCGAATGTGAGTATCGATCTATCGAATGTGCGATACCGATCAATCGAATGTGCGGTACCGATCAATCGAATATTCCGTACCGATCAATCGAATGTGCGGTACCGTTCAATCGAATGTTCCCTACCGATCAATCGAATGTTTGGTATCGTTAAATCGAATGTGGGGTACCGATCAATGGAATGTTGAGTATCGATTAATGGAATGTTCGGTTCCGATCAATCGAATGTTCCGTACCGATCAATCGAATGTGCGGTATCGATCAATCGAATATGCGGTATCGATCAATCGAATGTTCGGTACCGATCAATCGAATGTGCGGTACCGGTCAATCGAATGTGCGGTATCGTTAAATCGAATGTGCGATACCGATCAATCGAATGTGAGGTATCGATCTATCGAATGTGCGGTATCGATCAATCGAAGATGCGGTATCGATCAATCGAATGTTCGGTACCGATCAATCGAATGTGCAGTACCAATCAATCGAATGGGCGGTACCGATCTATAGAATGTGCGTTACCGGTCAATCGAATGTGGCTTGCCGATCAATCGAGTGTGCGGTACCGATCAATCGAATGTTCGGTACCGATCTATCGAATGTTCCGTACCGATCAATCGAATGTTTGGTATCGTTAAATCGAATGTACGGTACCGATCAATCGAATGTGAGTATCGATCAATCGAATGTGCGATACCAATAAATCGAATGTGCGGTACCGATCAATCGAATGTTCCGTACCGATCAATCGAATGTTCCCTACCGATCAATCGAATGTTTGGTATCGTTAAATCGAATGTGCGGTACCGATCAATGGAATGTTGAGTATCGATCAATGGAATGTTCGGTTCCGATAAATCGAATGTTCCGTACCGATCAATCGAATGTGCGGTATCGATCAATCGAATATGCGGTATCGATCAATCGAATGTTCGGTACCGACCAATCGAATGTGCGGTACCGATCAATCGAATGTGAGTATCGATCTATCGAATGTGCGATACCGATCAATCGAATGTGCGGTACCGATCAATCGAATGTTCCGTACCGATGAATCGAATGTGCGGTACCGTTCAATCGAATGTTCCCTACCGATCAATCGAATGTTTGGTATCGCTAAATCGAATGTGCGGTACCGATCAATGGAATGTTGAGTATCGATCAATGGAATGTTCGGTTCCGATAAATCGAATGTTCCGTACCGATCAATCGAATGTGCGGTATCGATCAATCGAATATGCGGTATCGATCAATCGAATGTTCGGTACCGATCAATCGAATGTGCGGTACCGGTCAATCGAATGTGCGGTATCGTTAAATCGAATGTGCGATACCGATCAATCGAATGTGAGGTATCGATCAATCGAATGTGCGGTATCGATCAATCGAAGATGCTGTATCGATCAATCGAATGTTCGGTACCGACCAATCGAAAGTGCGGTACCGATCAATCGAATGAGCGGTATCGTTAAATCGAATGTGCGATACCGATCAATCGAAAGTGCGGTATCGATCAATCGAATGTGTGGTACCGATGAATCGAATGTGCGGTATCGATCAATCGAATGTGCTATACCGATCAATCGAATGTGCGGTATCGATCAATCGAATGTGCGGTATCGATCAATCGAATATGCGGTATCGATCAATCGAAAGTGCGATACCGATCAATCGATTGTTCGGTAAAGATCAATCGAATGTTCGGTACCGATCAATCGAATGTGCAGTACCAATCAATCGAATTTGCGGTACCGATCAATCGAATGTTCGGTACCGATCTATCGAATGTTCCGTACCGATCAATCGAATGTTTGGTATCGTTAAATCGAATGTGCGGTACCGATCAATCGAATGTGAGTATCGATCTATCGAATGTGCGATACCGATAAATCGAATGTGCGGTACCGATCAATCGAATGTTCCGTATCGATCAATCGAATGTTCCCTACCGATCAATCGAATGTTTGGTATCGTTAAATCGAATGTGCGGTACCGATCAATGGAATGTTGAGTATCGATCAATGGAATGTTCGGTTCCGATAAATCGAATGTTCCGTACCGATCAATCGAATGTGCGGTATCGATCAATCGAATATGCGGTATCGATCAATCGAATGTTCGGTACCGACCAATCGAATGTGCGGTACCGATCAATCGAATGTGCGGTATAGTTAAATCGAATGTGCGATACCGATCAATCGAATGTGCGGTATCGATCAATCGAATGTGCGATATCGATCAATCGAATGTGTGGTACCGATGAATCGAATGTGCGGTATCGATCAATCGAATGTGCGATACCGATCAATCGAATGTGCGGTATCGATCAATCGAATGTGCGGTATCGATCAATCGAATGTTCTGTACCAATCAATCGAATGTGCGGTACCGTTCAATCGAATGTTCCGTACCGATCAATCGAATGTGCAGTATCGATCAATCAAATATGCGGTATCGATCAATCGAAAGTGCGATACCGATCAATCGATTGTTCGGTAAAGATCAATCGAATGTTCGGTACCGATCAATCGAATGTGCAGTACCAATCAATCGAATGTTCGGTACCGATCTATCGAATGTTCGGTACCGATCTATCGAATGTTCCGTACCGATCAATCGAATGTTTGGTATCGTTAAATCGAATGTGCGGTACCGATCAATCGAATGTGAGTATCGATCTATCGAATGTGCGATACCGATCAATCGAATGTGCGGTACCGATCAATCGAATATTCCGTACCGATCAATCGAATGTGCGGTACCGTTCAATCGAATGTTCCCTACCGATCAATCGAATGTTTGGTATCGTTAAATCGAATGTGGGGTACCGATCAATGGAATGTTGAGTATCGATCAGTGGAATGTTCGGTTCCGATCAATCGAACGTTCCGTACCGATCAATCGAATGTGCGGTATCGATCAATCGAATATGCGGTATCGATCAATCGAATGTTCGGTACCGACCAATCGAATGTGCGGTACCGATCAATCGAATGTGCGGTATCGTTCAATCGAATGTGCGGTATCGTTAAATCGAATGTGCGATACCGATCAATCGAATGTGCGGTAAAGATCATTCGAATGTTCGGTACCGATCAATCGAATGTGCGGTACCAATCAATCGAATGAGCGGTACCGATCTATAGAATGTGCGTTACCGTTCAAACGAATGTGCCTTGCCGATCAATCGAATGTGCGGTACCGATCAATCGAATGCTCGGTACCGATCAATCGAATGTTCCGTACCGATCAATCGAATGTTTGGTATCGTTAAATCGAATGTGCGGTACCGATCAATCGAATGTGAGTATCGATCTATCGAATGTGCGATACCGATCAATCGAATGTGCGGTACCGATCAATCGAATGTTCCGTACCGATTAATCGAATGTGCGGTACCGTTCAATCGAATGTTCCCTACCGATCAATCGAATGTTTGGTATCGTTAAATCGAATGTGCGGTACCGATCAATGCAATGTTGAGTATCGATCAATGGAATGTTCGGTTCCGATAAATCGAATGTTCCGTACCGATCAATCGAATGTGCGGTATCGATCAATCGATTATACGGTATCGATCAATCGAATGTGCGATACCGATGAATCGAATGTGCGGTATC